>NW_026708267.1:0-82434 GCF_902713425.1 Acipenser ruthenus
CCACCCTCTCCCTCTCTCCCCCCTCTCTCTGCCCTCTCCCATTCCCTCTCCCTCCCTCTCTCTCTCTCCCCTCTCCCCTCTCCCCCTTCCCCTCTCTCTGCCCTCTCCCATTCCCTCTCCCTCTCTCTCTCTTTCCCTCTCTCTCCTCCCTCTCTCTCTCCCCCTCTCTCTCCCCCCCCCCCTCTCTCTCTCCTCTCTCAGATCCACACAGACAGTGAGTCTTCCTCCAACAGCAGGAAGGAGATGCTGCCCAAGCCGGTCACCATAGTAACCAGCGAGTCCTCATCCAGCGGCTTTCTACAGGAGTGCGGGTACAGCAGCGCCCCCCCCTCACAGGTAACACACAGTGCAACACTACAACACCACACACACACACACTACACACACACTACACACACACACTGAGACACACGCTACACAGCATGCGACAGGCACGCTGTCTCCCTCTCTCTCACCCCCCTCACTCATCCTCTGCAGGTACAGACCCGCCCCCAGCAGCATGTGCCCCCCCCCCCCCCTCTCGTTCCGCGGTGAGGAGGAGAGCAAGGACCTGTGGGGGGGGGAGCCGGGGTTACGAGGACTACCGACACGGGGGCGGGGGCTCGGACCCCGACAAGATCCAGCTGTGCGCGCTCCACTGCGGGGCTGGGGGGGGGCACCGAGACCGGGCAAGGGACCAGCAGCCCCCCCCTTCCTCCTCCTTCACCATACCCCTCCATCTCCCCCTCCCTGCCACTCAAGCTGGACTCCAAAACGATGACAGCGGCCGGGTCGCCCTCGCAGTGCAGCAGGAGCCCTGCCGGAGGGGGGGCGAGGAGGACCAAGGGGAGAGGGGGGGGGGGCAGGCTCGGGGGAGGAGGAGGAGAGCAGTGCCAGCGGGCTGAGCGTGGGGGAGGGAGGGGGAGGCGGAGGGGGGGGGGGCGGTGTGTGTACTGCCAGGACGTGTTCACGGAGCAGGAGAACGGCAGGGGGCAATGTCAGGACGCTCCGGACCCCTCGCTGGGCTGCGTTCACACACTCACCTGCATGTGGTGTGCAGAAAGCCTGCTGTATCACTGCATGTCGGACTCAGAGGGGGAGTTTTCGGACCCCTGCTCCTGCGAGGACTCGGCCTCGCGCCCGCATCTCTGCGCCCGCTGGCTCGCCCTGGTGCTGCTGTCGCTCGTGGCGCCCTGTATGTGGTGCTACCTGCCCCTGAGAGCCTGTCTGCGCTGCGGGGGGCAAGTGTGGCTGCTGCGGGGGCAAACACAAGGCTGTGCGGTGAGAGAGGAGAGGGGGAGATAGGATGGAGTGGAGGGGGAGAGAGCGGGGGAGAGAGGAGGAGGAAGAGAAGGGAAAGAGAGGGGGAGAGAGCAGGGGGAGAGAGGGTTGAGGGAGAAGAGGAAGAGGAGAAGGGAAAAAGAGGGGGAGAGAAGGAGGGAGAGGAGGGGAGAGAGGGCTGAGGGAGAAGAGAAGGAGGGGAAGGGAAAGAGGGAGAGAGAGCGAGAGGAGTGGAGGGGGAGAGGGCTGAGGGAGAGGAGGAGGAGAAGGGAAAGAGAGGGAGAGAGAAGAAGGGAGAGGAGGGGAGAGAGTGCTGAGGGAGAAGAGGAGGAGGAGGAGGGAAAGAGGGGGAGAGAGCGAGAGGAGTGGAGGGGGAGAGGGGCTGAGGGAGAGGAGGAGGAGAAGGGAAAGAGGGGGAGAGAAGGAGGGAGAGGAGGGGAGAGAGGGCTGAGGGAGAAGAGAAGGAGGGGAAGGGAAGAGAGGGGGGAGAGAAGAAGGGAGAGGAGGGGAGAGAGTGCTGAGGGAGAAGAGGAGGAGGAGGAGGGAAAGAGGGGAGAGAGCGAAAGGAGTGGAGGGGGGAGAGGGCTGAGGGAGAGGAGGAGGAGAAGGAAAGAGAGGAGGAGAGAAGGAGGGAGAAGAGGGGAGAGGGCTGAGGGAGAAGAGGAGGAGGAGGGAAAGAGAGGGGGAGAGAAGGAGGGAGAAGAGGGGAGAGAGGGCTGAGGGAGAAGAGGAGGAGGGAAAGAGAGGGGGGAGGGGGTGAGAGAGGCAGGGCAGAGGAGATGGGGAGAGGAGGGAGTGGGGACAGAGAGGAGGGAGGTGGGACAGAGAGGAGGAGAGGAATGGAAGGGAGGAGGAGAGGAAGGGTGTGAATTGCTTGTGCAAACCTGCCTGGTAGTCATCGTCACCCCAGACTCCGCTCGGCTCATGAAGAGTGGATTCAGCAGTGAGAAGCAACGGCCCAGGACAAGGCCCACAGCGCCCCCTACAGGACAGGGGAGAGAATGCGAGTGCGTGAGGTTGGTTCGGCTCACCAAACTGTTTCAGACTTTTCAGGGGGGGGAGGGGGGGGGTTGTTTGTTTCGAGACGACAAAAAAAGAGAAAAAAAAAATTCAAAAGATTGTTTTAATTTTTTTATTATTCACAAAAGCTTAAACTGTTTTTTTTTTTAAAGAATGTTTGATTTATTTTGTATTTATTAATTTAATTATGAAGTCTGTTTTCACATTTTAAATACAGATTATTATTATTTTTTTTATATTCCTAAAACTGACTTTTTGACAAGTTTAATTATATCAGTTAATATGTCCGGTTGACCCTGTCTCTTGTATCAGTTAAAACGTCCTGAAATCTCTCGTTTCGATTGGCTGAGAGTGGCTTTAGTGAATTATAAATAACCAAACTGTGTTTAATTTATCAGAGCAGACTGACTGTTTCGTTCATTCACAACTTCGAGCATTATTTGTGAATCCATTTTGTTTTTTTCTTCGGAGAATTCGACACCAGTCGCAATTCTGAATTAAAAAAACAAAAACTATTACAAAAGGCCTTAAGGGAAATGTTCGGGTGCGTTTGTGAAAAAGGGTTGCGAAAAATCTCAAAATCAGACACTGAACCGACCCTTCAACCCGGCCTGCTTTCTATTCCCATTGGTTATATGACCCTAGTTAGTATTTTGATGTTAAAACACCGAGTTGGCACGAGCCCTGCTTTCAGATAGCCTTGCTTTGAAGTTGTCCCCGCCCTGCCACCCCGCCTTTCCTGTCATTGACCAACCAGCTGCTGCTTCCCCTGTTGATTGACACGCTGTGCAGCCAGTAACATGCTGCTTTGACCCAGGAGACATGGCGAAGGGTTTTTTTTTTAAATTTATAATATTTTTGACATGTTGTTCTTTCAAAACTGCACTTTCTAGACCAAAGTAACTGTTGTGACAGCTGCATTTACTTTAGGTCCTGGGTGGGGGGGGGGTCAGTCTGAAACACTCTTTACAATTGAGAGGAGGAGGGGGACGGGGGGGACGGGGGGTAACCAAGGCTTTGTTCAAATTCTGAAATACATTTCCAGCTATCTTGCAAAGCACCTTTACTGTAGGTTGTGTGTGACTAGTGATCGTGTTAATAAAGCTAATAAGAGGTGAGAGAATGGATTTTAAAGATGGTCAGCGCTCCTGTAAAGGGAGGCTCAGTGATCATGTTAATAAAGTTAATAAGAGGTGAGAGAATGGATTTTAAAGATGGTCAGCGCTCCTTTAAAGGAAGGCCCAGTGATCATGTTAATAAAGCTAATAAGAGGTGAGAGAATGGATTTTAAAGATGGTCAGCGCTCCTTTAAAGGGAGGGGCCAGTGATCATGTTAATAAAGCTAATAAGAGGTGAGAGAATGGATTTTAAAGATGGTCAGCGCTCCTTTAAAGGGAGGGGCCAGTGATCATGTTAATAAAGCTAATAAGAGGTGAGAGAATGGATTTTAAAGATGGTCAGCGCTCCTTTAAAGGGAGGGGCCAGTGATCATGTTAATAAAGCTAATAAGAGGTGAGAGAATGGATTTTAAAGATGGTCAGCGCTCCTTTAAAGGGAGGGGCCAGTGATCGTGTTAATAAAGCTAATAAGAGGTGAGAGAATGGATTTTAAAGATGGTCAGCGCTCCTTTAAAGGGAGGGGCCAGTGATCATGTTAATAAAGCTAATAAGAGGTGAGAGAATGGATTTTAAAGATGGTCAGCGCTCCTTTAAAGGGAGGGGCCAGTGATTGTGTTAATAAAGCTAATAAGAGGTGAGAGAATGGGTTTTAAAGATGATCAGCGCTCCTTTAAAGGGAGGCTCAGTGATGCTATTAATAAAGATAGTAAGATAATGGATTTTAAAGATAATAAAAATTGTTCTCTGGAAAAGGCAAAGGCTGCAGAAAGAAAGGTCTGGTGTGTATTAAAAATGTTTATTATTAATGACCAACTGACAGACAAACAGACAAACATACAGACTGACAGACAGACATACAGACTGACAGACACACAGAGACACAGAGACACAGACAGACAGACAGACAGACAGACAGATACACACACACACACGCACACAGACAGACAGACACACACACACAGACATACAGACACACACACACACGCTGGTTGGTTTGATTGAGAGAGTTGCTCCCAAGTTTCCTTTTGTTCAGAATCAACTGTTTTGTGTTCAATTGCAGGACCACCACCCCCCCCCCCCCCCCCCCCAGTCTTGCCCCTTCCTAAGATCGCCCTGAAGCTAATTGCACATTTTGTTTTGAACAGCCCCCTTATAAAAGTTTCCCACAGTAAAAGCACAGCACACTGTAATAAAGCACAGTGAAAGCATGGTGATGCATAGGAAAGCATTGTAAAGCACAGAGAGGCATGGTAAAGCATAGGGAAGCATTGTAAAGCACAGAGAGGCATGGTAAAGCATAGGGAAGCATTGTAAAGCACAGAGAGGGATGGTAAAGCATAGGCAAGCATTGTAAAGCACAGAGAGGTCTGGTAAAGCATAGGCAAGCATTGTAAAGCACAGAGAGGTCTGGTAAAGCATAGGGAAGCATTGTAAAGCACAGAGAGGTCTGGTAAAGCATAGGGAAGCATTGTAAAGCACAGTGAGGTCTGGTAAAGCATAGGGAAGCATTGTAAAGCACAGGGAGGTCTGGTAAAGCATAGGGAAGCATTGTAAATCACAGAGAGGTCTGGTAAAGCATAGGGAAGCATTGTAAAGCACAGAGAGGTCTGGTAAAGCATAGGGAAGCATTGTAAAGCACAGAGAGGTCTGGTAAAGCATAGGGAAGCATTGTAAAGCACAGAGAGGTCTGGTAAAGCATAGGGAAGCATTGTAAAGCACAGAGAGGTCTGGTATATTAAAGTTACATTTTGGTAAACGCAGAGTATACCCGTGGAAAAGCATGATTGGACAACTGCCAAAATGCTGTGCAAAAATATTGTGGTGAACTATTATAAGGGAACAAACACAAAATAATTTCAATGACATATATATGTATATATATCTAATACTCACAGGTCCTGATCCCCCTATTCAATGTGCTTTCACTATTATTATTATTATTATTATTATTATTATTATTATTATTATTATTATTATTATTAATTTATTTATGTACTTATTTATTTATTGAATGTTTTTTTGTTGCTCAGGTGTACATTTTGTTGATACGATATACACAGCTTCTATTTATAGATTGATTTGATTTACTCATGAATTCATGACCAGATGGATCATTCGCCCCGGTTTCTGATCGCCTGTGCTCTGCCCTCATCTTCTGAAGTGCTGTTTACTTTACAGGAAGCAAAGCAGAATTAAACCCCCCTAACCCCCTCTCTCCTCCCACATGCCCACAGCCTAAACTGGTGCCAGTCTGGTGTCCTGTGTGTGCGTCTGTCAAAAGTGTTAGGTTGTTGGAAGCTGGTTTGTCAGTCGCCCCTCTCTTTCAGTGCAGTGGGGGTAGGGGTGGGGGTCGGCTCTATCAGATTGTCCATTCTGGGGGTCCTGCATTGACAGCTTTGTATATTAGTGCTGTAATCAGAATGTTTTAATGCTATTTTATATTTAAAAAAAAAAACAAAAAAAAAAAAACAAAAAAAACAATACTATTAAATATTTTTTTGTGGTTGAAATTTGTTGGTTTTCTTTCTTTGAAATACTGAAAGGATTTTACGGCAGGAAACACTCGCAAGAGAGAGTTTTCTTTTTACTCCGTCCCGATATGAGGTCGCGGTTTTTGGAAACTCGGACAGAGAAGCGTTTAAAAAAAAAAAAAAAAAAAAAAAAAAAAAAAAAACTTTAATTTAATTTAGTTATTATTTCCATTTATTTTCCCCCAATTTGGAATGTCTAATCGACATGTTTAGAGGAGGGCCTCCCAACCCTGGTCCTGGGGACCCCTTCATTTGAACTAATAATTAGCTTAATTAGGCCTTTTTAGTTGATTTCTGCTCTTAAAACAGTTGATTTCAGCTCAACTATAAAATTATATAACTCTGCGACTTTCTAGGAGGTGAGAACACATAAATAGGACTAATTAAGCTACTTGTTAGTTCAATTAAGAGCTTAGTTAAGTCACTGAGAGCTCAGCTGGAATGAAAACCAGCAGACACGGGGGTAGGTGGGGGTAGGTGGGGGTAGGTGGGGTAGGTGGGGGAGATGGGGTAGGTGGGGTAGGTGGGGTGGGGTGGGGTGGGGTGGGGGGTCCCAGGACCGGGGTTGGGAAGCGCTGGGTTAAGCCCTTGTTACACGAGTCAATTTACTAGCAACTTTTATCGCCTGCGACCAAATCCCGTGAGGATTGCCCCGTGTAACAGCCCTGACAACTTATTGTCAACGTCCTGGCAACTGTGTGGCAACGCCATTGCTTGAGTGGACAGCGATCCGACTCCAAGCAGCGGGTTGCAGGTAATATCCAATCAGAGCACCGGTGTGTGTCACGTGATTCTGTCTGCTACTGTGAAAACAACACTTGAAATGGAAACGAAAGCCCCAATTAACCTGGACTCAGGAGAAAGAAATACTTCTCATAGAGTTTTATATGAAGGGTGGTCAACACATCGTTATTTTGGCAGTGGACTGTTTTGATAACAACCAATGCTGGGAGAGTTACTTTTAACAAGTTTTTAAAACTAATCTTTGTCCAACTATCGTTAGCTACGCCCCGAACTGCACCTTTGTTCAGGTCTCCCCTTCTTAATATTTAAAATACCTTTGTATAAAAGACAGCAATAATAATAATAATAATAATAATAATAATAATAATAATAATAATAATAATAATAATAATAGGGGAATAAAAACGTAGCTACTGTAACTCTGCTAAACCGATGGGATCCGAGGAATGAACAATATTTTAGAAGAGGAAAACTCTGTGAACTCAGTGGGATAGGCGTTAATAGCACGGGAACAGCATATAACAGCAGGTATTTTATAGCATTTAAAGAAATTAAGAATTATCGTTCATTCTTATCTAGGTGTAGTACTGTACTGTAAACTGAGTTTTACATATTTGGCTTATTTTCTTTTATTCTGTAAACGTTACAACTTGATTATTATAATTATTAGTTGTTCAATTATTCGATATTGCTTGGATTTAAGGCAATTTGTATCGAATGCGAGTTAACTGTTATAGCTGTATCGTGTAACGGGTCAAATCCCAGCGGTGACGTCATAGGCAACACGTTGCTGCAATTGATTTGACTCGTGTAACAAGAGCCTTAGAGGGCGAAACGGGCTGTCCCGCGTCAGGGGGTCACGTTACACTGCTTTTAAAATTCAAACCCATTCATAAAACACAGGCCTGGGAACTGTTCATGCGGTGCAGTAGCTATTGCGCTCCACCAGAGGTCACCATTGCACCGACCAAAAAAAAAAAACAGAAACAGCATTGAGTTGAATGAGACCAGGTGTACAGGCGTGCAATCCGCTTGAAGCAGGTATCAAGGTATATTAGAGTCCACCGGGCGTCACGGTAAGTCTGTTTTTAAATCGGTTCCGGTGATGGATTATGTCTAGGGCTTCTGATTTTAACCGATAAAACTCGTTAAAAGTAAATACATTTCCCAGTGCTGCTGGGCAATGTCCCGCCTTACTGACTTGTATCTGTCATTTGATTCGCTCAGAATACTTTAAACCCGCCCCCAACTACTGAGTGACAGCACATTCCTACATTTCTATTGGAGAGTCAGTGTAAGAGATTTAATATGAGATTACAATCTGGATGGAAGCTGGGATTTCAAGATGTGTTACAGTTAAGATAAGGAGGATTTGAAACAGAATTGTGGCGAAATGTACAAAAATGTCTCCACACAAAAACCCCAGAAGAATTTGCCCGTGACCAGAGGGATTTCACTGTGGAAGACAGCGAAGGAAAGAGAGTACAACTTAAGTGTGCAAGTACTGTCGAGTTACTACTGTACATAGTTTGAAACAAAAACAAACGCTCAAGCATTTTGGAAAGTGACCGAGAACACTAATTTCATACAGTATATCAAAAACGAAGCCCCGAAAAAAAACCAAAAAAACACATTTACATAAAACTCGAAAATAGCTGAACATAAGCACCGAAAAATACAATTAATAAAACCTGAAAAAACAGAAGCCCTAATTATGTCATAGGGGTGGTGTATCATATTGTGAATTTCTACCACAATATAGAAGGGTAGGCAAGCAGTGTTTTAAAATCATAGCGGACTGAGAACCCAAGCAGGGGGTATTGTGACAGGCGCCGGGTTTAAAAGCAGACCCAGCCACAGAACGGTACTTTTTAAGCACTTTTGTACACAAATGTTTTATTCAAACCCAGCCTTTTTGTTTGTTCCCAGCTCCTTGGCGGTCTCTCCAAATGGAGCATCAAGCTGTCTTTGTATTCTCTGTGGCTCAGTTATCTCATTTGGGCGCAGCCACATTCTCGCATGCATTTGACAGGGATAGGAGTTAACCCCATCCCTGCCAGCCTATTATTATTATTATTATTATTATTTATTTCTTAGCAGACGCCCTTATCCAGGGCGACTTACAATTGTTACAAGATATAACCCCAGCACTATTTACAGACAGATTCATTGCCCTGCCACACGGAGCAGCGTCACAGCCCAAGATGTTATTATTATTATTATTATTATTATTATTATTATTATTATTATTATTATTAATAATAATAATAATAATAATAATAATAATAATAATAATAATAATTTATTTCTTAGCAGACGCCCTTATCCAGGGCGACTTACAATTGTTACAAGATATCACATTATTTTTACATACAATTACCCATTTATACAGTTGGGTTTTTACTGGAGCAATCTAGGTAAAGTACCTTGCTCAAGGGTACAGCAGCGGTGTCCCCCACCTGGGATTGAACCCACGACCCTCCGGTCAAGAGTCCAGAGCCCTGACCACTACTCCACACTGCTGCCCTATTATTATTATTATTTGTTTATTTAGCAGACGCCTTTATCCAAGACTTACAGAGACTAGGGTGTGTGAACTATGCATCAGCTGCAGAGTCACTTACAACTACGTCTCACCCGAAAGACGGAGCACAAGGAGGTTAAGTGACTTGCTCAGGGTCACACAATGAGTCAGTGGCTGAGCGGGGATTTGAACCGGGGACCTCCTGGTTACAAGCCTGTTTCTTTAACCACTGGACCACACAGCCTCCTTATGTTGCCGATGGGATGGAGCCCCAGAGATGGGAAGCCACAGTTTCACACACAAAGCTTTACTTCAAAGAAGAAGAAAACAAACAGGCACAAAATAAGCATGGCGCGAGAAGACGAATACAAATGCAGGTTAACACTTCAAAAAACCCAAGTGGCGCACAGGTGTGCTCCCCCAGCTCCCTCTCCCCCACACAGAGGCGGGCATGGCCACACCTGTGATTGCTGGCAGGGTTCAGATATAACCCCATCCCTGCCAACCCTGGGTTACATGAGCAGGGCTTTTGCCTCGCCACAAGTACCCTAAAACCACAGCTCAAAAACCCTCCCATTTTTCACACATTTGATGTTTCTAACCTAGTGTTACAGTGTGTTTTCACATGTGGTGTTAAGCTCTCAGGCTGGCTGTGTCGGAGGACTCTGATGCCCAGGCTAGTGGGTTCAAACCTCCGTGTTAGGTTCGCGTGTTTTCATTTGATTTCCTTTTTTGATAGACTCGGTTTTTAGCAAACAGGACAAGGCACCAGTGGTCTTAAGCATAAAAATAATAACTTCAAAGAGGTTGACATAATATCATATATGCAGTGCTAGTGGTGCAGTGTGATGATTCGGTGGCACGGGGTGCTGTTCACCTGGCAGGACTGGGTTCAGCTAAGTTCCTGCCTTTATTTTCAAAGAATTGACTCACCTACCTTATAGTCAGCGTGAAACACAGTTCACCTGTGGGAGCTGGTGGCAGGGTGGGCTAACCCCATGGCCTCCTCTCCCTGAAGACTGCACTTTGAATCACGTTCCTGAGCTAAGTATTGATGTTGGTTGTGTTTCAACAGGTGGAGAAAGAGGAGATATTTGCTACAATGAAACCCTGAAAGTAAACACATATTAGCAGCTGTGTAAAACTATACCATGGCCCTTTTAGCAAATAACCTTTTAATTAAAAACACACAGGTAGATGTTAAACGTTTTTCTGCAGGGTGCAGAAGAGTAGGGGGTTAATAATTGATTTTGTCTTGGCAGTCCCTCAGAGTGAAGCTTGTGGTTCAAGTATACACGAACTCTGTGCAGCCAGACAGTTATTTTGTCTCTTTTGAATAAAAAGAACTCAATCTGACAGTCTTTTTAAAACACCTGGCACTCAGACACTGCTCAAGGAAACCAACGGCACTGAAACATTCAATTTGTGTCTCTTAGTGTTATTCCAAAGTACCTGCTCACTTGAATAAAAACATGATTAAAATGAGTACCCGTTGTCTGTCTGTGTCTCTGACTGTCTGTCTGTCTGTCTAGCTGTCTGTGTCTGTGTGTGTGTGTGTCTGTCTGTCTCTGTCTGTGTGTGTGAGTGTGTCTGTCTGAGAGTGTGTGTGTGTGTGTGTGTGTTAGGCTGTTAATATGCACCCTACATCCCTTTATTTATTTATTTATTTATTTATTTATTTAAAATTTAGTGTGTTCAATTATAGTTTTTCCCCTCACCACAACAATCCGCTTCAGCCAGCTTCCTCTTCTACACCCAGGAACTCGAGAGAGGGTGTCAGCGAGCTACCAGCCAGCCCAGCCCTGCAGGTGTCCGCTCTGAGCTCGCTGGACGCCTGGTCAGCAGGGTTCACTGTAGAGCGAGGAGGAGAAACAGTTCTGGACGGTTTTGCCTCCCTAAGCCACAGGAGAGCGTCTGGGCCAATGCGACGCTCCCTTCAGAGTCCCCAGCGAAGACCTGCCTGCGTCTCACAGCCAGGACTCAAACCTGCGCTGTGTGACTCGCCCTGCGCACCACGGGGCTGTGCTTCTATCAGGTAAGCCACTCGGGGATTATCACACCCTACACCCTTCCAAAATGGGATATTGTATGATTGCAAAAATACTCTGTTGCTGTACCAGATATCACCACTAGATGGCACCATCGAGGCGTCTAACAGCACCAATAGAAGTTACAGACCAGTCTTTGATACACAACACACATTTTTGTTTATTGTTAAAAGGAATGTCATTCAAATGCATCCATAATGTTCTGATAGTCTCACAAACGTTTAATCACAATCGGACAAATGGTTCTCTAGATTTTAAATACAGGTAAAAGAAATGGCAACACCCAGCCAGCTTCCACACCCGCCCCCAGACTGTGATGCTCTCTGTAACTTCTGCTAAAGAAGATCCTTGGCAAGTTTGAGAAACTGCTCTCTTTTTAAAATTTGCTTTAAATGTATTTTTTTTTTTTTTTTACTGAGCTTCGATTTCGTCGTGGAATCCGATTTTCCACGGTTCCGTCAGTGACCCCCCCCCCCCCCCCATCCACCCCCCGTCATCTCGCCCGCAGGTTCCGAAATCGCATTCCGCATGTTTGTTGTGCGCGTCTGGTTGCTAGGAGTCGTGCTGATGTCAGGGTTTGACTCTGCTCGTGAAAGCTGGGCTTTGAGAAGGAGGTTCTCTCGCTGTGAAAGCCCTCTAATAAAAATAAACGGCTGAGGAAACCAGAACAGGACGTTGATTAGCGCAGGATGTGAAGAACATCAGAATCGACGGTGATAAGGAGGAACTTTTCACATGGTTATACTCTGCATGTACCACAGTGTACCCTGGCTTGTGCTTTACAATGCTTCCCTATGCTTTACCAGACCTCTCTATGCTTTACAATGCTTCCCTATGTTTTACCAGACCTCTCTGTGCTTTACAATGCTTCCCTATGCTTTACCAGACCTCTCTATGCTTTACAATGCTTCCCTATGTTTTACCAGACCTCTCTGTGCTTTACAATGCTTCCCTATGCTTTACCAGACCTCTCTGTGCTTTACAATGCTCCCCTATGCTTTACCAGACCTCTCTGTGCTTTACAATGCTTCCCTCTGCTTTACCAGACCTCTCTGTGCTTTACAATGCTTCCCTATGCTTTACCAGTCCTCTCTGTGCTTTACAATGCTTCCCTATGCTTTACCAGACCTCTCTGTGCTTTACAATGCTTCCCTATGCTTTACCATGCTTTCACTGTGCTGTGTTACACTGTGCTTTTCCTATGGTATGCTGTTTGAGAGGCACGAGGGAGGTGGGGGGTCCTGTATTTACGAGCTGCAGCTGCAGCTGGGTCTGCTAGTCATTATCCCCCCAGGTGTGGACTTCCTCGGGACTCTCATCCTTTCATGTGTTATTCAGCTTTTCGTTTATTGCCGTGTTGTAATTTTTTTGAATGCAAAGGAAATTGATTTTTTGTTCGCTGTGTGTGTGCGTGTGTCTTCAGTGAGCACCAGGTGGTTTCGTGTGGTTTGCTACACGCACACGCACACGCACACGCACAGTGTCAGTGTTACTTATGAGGACTTTGTATTCCTGCGCGGGGCGGGTCTGTGAACTCACACTTGCGCACAGAGTCCTCGAACCCGGTTATCCCATCGATCAGCTCCCTGTTCTCCTCCAGACCTTGCTGCAGAGCCGGGAATCGCAGGAAGAGACAGACAGAGAGAACACAGAAACATGAGCTCATTCCCGATGGAGGGGAGTCCGTTCGGACCGTCAGCGCGCCTCCGGTTCCGAGCAGCTGACTGATCTCAGAACTTTGTCAAGTCGGGTCTTAAAGGATCCCAGTGATTCAGCATGGACAGCGGGGCTCGGTAACCCTTGGCAACCCTTGAAGTGTAATAAAGCACAGAGAGGTCTGGTAAAGCATAGGGAAGCATTGTAAAGCACAGAGAGGTCTGGTAAAGCATAGGGAAGCATTGTAAAGCACAGTCTGGTAAAGCACAGGGAAGCATTGTAAAGCAAGGAGGGGTCTGGTAAAGCATAGGGAAGCATTGTAAAGCACAGAGAGGTCTGGTAAAGCATAGGCAAGCATTGTAAAGCACAGAGAGGTCTGGTAAAGCATAGGCAAGCATTGTAAAGCACAGAGAAGTCTGGTAAAGCATAGGGAAGCATTGTAAAGCACAGATAGGTCTGGTAAAGCATAGGGAAGCATTGTAAAGCACAGAGAGGTGTGGTAAAGCATAGGCAAGCATTGTAAAGCACAGAGAGGTCTGGTAAAGCATAGGCAAGCATTGTAAAGCACAGAGAGGTCTGGTAAATCATAGGGAAGCATTGTAAAGCACAGAGAGGTCTGGTAAAGCATAGGGAAGCATTGTAAAGCACAGAGAGGTCTGGTAAAGCATAGGGAAGCATTGTAAAGCACAGAGAGGTCTGGTAAAGTATAGGGAAGCATTGTAAAGCACAGAGAGGTCTGGTAAATGTATTTTTGTTTACGACTGTAAGTCGCCCCGGATAAGGGCGTCTGCTAAGAAATAAATACTAATAAAGCATAGGGAAGCAGTGTGCCGTCTCCACAGATTGGTCAGGGGTGTATAGATTTTGTGGACCCAGTGCGCTCTGAAGCCTGTAAGCCAGCTAATTGCAGCCGCTTCTATTGCTGGTTCAAAGAGACTTCCAGCTGCTACAAAACGTTTAGTCGGCACCCAACAATTACACAACAAATAAACCGTCTCTCTGGTCTCCTCGATAACCATGGTGCACTGTGGTAAATACACAGTCAAACCCTGGGCAAAGACTTGAGAAACGTACAGTGCAATTCTACCCTGGAAAGCTGGATTCCTGGATTCAAGTACAAACAAGACTGGATTAAAACAACGAAACGGTCTAAAAATGCGTCACACACCTTTATTTGTAATTATGGAAAAACTGATCAACGAGCTGCTAGCCGAAGGGTTGGGAGGAACAGCTGGGATTAGGACGATTCTCCTTTAATGCTCCGCAATAAAACACCCCTCCAGCCACCCTGAAAACCAGCGTTTGTGCTCCAGTGCCTTCACCAGTGTTATTGAAACTAAACTGAGTCAAGCAGACCAGCGTTTGGGCTCTAGTGCCTTCATCAGTGTTATTGAAACTAAACTGAGTCAAGTAGACCAGCGTTTGGGCTCTAGTGCCTTCATCAGTGTTACTGAAACTAAACTGAGTCAAGCAGACCAGCGTTTGGGCTCTAGTGCCTTCACCAGTGTTATTGAAACTAAACTGAGTCAAGCAGACCAGCGTTTGGGCTCTAGTGCCTTCATCAGTGTTACTGAAACTAAACTGAGTCAAGCAGACCAGCGTTTGTGCTCCAGTGCCTTCACCAGTGTTATTGAAACTAAACTGAGTCAAGCAGACCAGCGTTTGGGCTCTAGTGCCTTCATCAGTGTTATTGAAACTAAACTGAGTCAAGCAGACCAGCGTTTGGGCTCTAGTGCCTTCATCAGTGTTACTGAAACTAAACTGAGTCAAGCAGACCAGCGTTTGGGCTCCAGTGCCTTCATCCCTCTCCCTCTCCCTTGAGTTTTTTCTGTAATGATGTGTTGTCGCCCTCTTTCAAGATTACAGTTTTATGAGCAGTGCTGCTCAGTCCCAAATGACACACTAGGCCACGGAGTAACTAACAGTGACGTGGCTGCTATGGTGATTAACACTGTGTGGTCTGGACTTGAATACACATCTCCTCTATCGGTTTGACAGTCTCTTGCTTCTGTGAATCTGGT
Organism: Acipenser ruthenus; assembly: GCF_902713425.1. Taxonomy (NCBI): domain Eukaryota; kingdom Metazoa; phylum Chordata; class Actinopteri; order Acipenseriformes; family Acipenseridae; genus Acipenser; species Acipenser ruthenus. Next base: position 14,923 of record NW_026708267.1, read on the forward strand.
TTGCGGTAGAAGGCCCAGGTGTCGTTGTCCTTCAACCCAAGCACCTTTGACCATTGTTCCATAGCCCGATTTCTGTGTTCTTGTGCATATTTCAGTCTTGTTCCCCTTTCTTAACAGAGGCTTTCTTACTGCAACACATCCTTTGAAGTCCTGATTTTGAAGAGTGACCTTCGTGCTGTTGTTTTGATGGACAACGACACGTGGAACGCGTGTGATGAAGGCGCTGTGACAGAGCCGATCCTCCCCGCTGAGGTCTCTCTTCCAGTTCAGGAGCGTTTACTCTCTGCCTCCGCTAGTTAAAGCTGCTGTCTACTTGTCCTTCTGTTTTTTTCGACAGCTGGCTGTTTACAAAATCTTGCAGAAGTTAGAAGCTGAACATTTTTTTAAAACTTAAACAGTGGGACATTTTTTTTTTAATGAGAGTCAAAAGTAATAATTAATAATCCTCCTGATTTCTTTAACAATTACGGGATTACGGGATTAAGGAATTGCTCACGACTGCCTGGTGTGAAATTTCTGAATTGAAAGAAATGTGTTTCCTTCTGTGTGCAAGCCAAGGCTGTTATAATTAGTAGAAAACACAAGTGGAGGCTTTGAGGAAATTATTGATGCTCATAATGCATCAGAGGAGAAAAATGCAACATGGCTAAGACTTTTGCACAGCAGTGTGTGTGTGTGTGTGTGTGTGTGCGCGTGTGTGTGTGTGTGCGCGTGTGCGTGTGCGTCTGTATATATATATATATATTATATAGGGAGACATGTGGAAGACTAGCCAACAAATGCATGATAGCCTCAATATAATTCCACCCCCCCCCCATATAAAGCAATTCAATGTGGTGATTATGGACTATTTGGCCGCGGATCCTCCCTTTTTTTAAATGAAAAATATATTTATTAATGTCCAAATCAAAACTGCTTTTGTTTTGTTGTAAAGGTTACTAAGGGTGAAGGCATTAGTTGGCTTAAAACAGCTTTTATTACATCATAAGAAAATAAGAATACATGAATAAATTATAACTCCAAAACACATTACTAGATCTGTTGAAGTACATGAAATAATATACAGCTTACAACTGAAGCGTGTTAGTCAGTGTGTGTGTGTGTGTGTGTGTGCCCTATTTAGAAACAGCGCTGGCTTTAGTTCATACAAACTGACAGTTTACCCCATGTGACCCCCCAGGAGAGCGTGCTCTGGTAATAATGCTGCCCCACCGGAGGTGAGTGGGGGTCTGCACAGAATCCCTCATTTCCAGTAACAGAGAGAGTAAATTACTGTACTGCTGATTGAATTATTTAATCACCGGTCAGTGTGTGTGTGTGTGTGTGTGTGTGCGTGTGGAGAAGAGCGAGGAGGAGGGAAGGGAGTTTGTCTTTCTCTCCTCTCTCTCCCTCTCTCTTCTGTCCTTCTTTTCCTCGCTCCTTTTTCCATCTCCTTCTCTCTCTCTCTCCCAACTCCCTCTTAACCGTCTCCCCTTCTCTTCCCCTCATTCTCCCTTTCCCCTTTTTCCTCTCCCCTCCTCTCCTCCTCTCCTCCCCGCTCCTCTCCTCTCCTCCCCTCTCCTCTCCCCCACCCTCTCCTCCCCTCTCCTCTCCTCCTCTTTCCTCTCCCCCACCATCTCCTCTCCTCCCTCCCCTCCTCCCCTCCCCTCCCCTCCTCCCCTCTCCTCTCCTCCACCCTCTCCTCCCTTCTCCTCTCCTCCCTCCCCTCCCCTCTCCCTCTCCTTTCCTCTCCTCTTCTCCCCTTCCTCTCCCCTCTCCTCTCCTCTCCCCTCCTCTCCCTCCCCTCTCCTCTCCCCTCTCTTCCTCTCTCCCACCCTCTCCTCCCTTCTCCCCTACTCCCTCCCCTCCCTCTCCCTCTCCTCTCCTCTCTTCTCCCCCTCTCCTCTCCTCTACCCTCTCCTCTCCTCTCCCCTCTCCCCTCCCCTCCTCTACTCTCCCCTCTCCCCTCTCCTCTCCCCTCTCCCCTCTCCTCTCCCCTCCCCTCTCCCTCCCCTCTCCCCTCTCCTCCCCTCTCCTCCCCTCTCCTCTCCTCTCCTCTCCCCTCTCCTCTCTCCTCCCCTCCCCTCCTCTCCTCTCCCCTCCCCTCTCCCCTCTCCCCTCTCCCCTCTCCTCCCCTCTCCTCTCCTCTCCTCTCCTCTCCCCTCCTGTTCCTCTCCTCTTCTCTCCTCTCCTCCCCTCTCCTCCCCTCTCCTCTCCTCTCCTCTCCTCTCCTCTCCTCTCCCCTCTCCTCTCCTCTCCTCTCCTCTCCTCTCCTCTCCTCTCCCCTCTCCTCTCCCCTCCCCTCTCCCTCCCCTCTCCCCTCTCCTCCCCTCTCCTCTCCCTCCCCTCTCCCCTCTCCTCCCCTCCCCTCTCCTCTCCTCTCCTCTCCTCTCCCCTCTCCTCTCCTCTCCTCCCCTCTCCTCTCCTCTCCTCTCCCCTCTCTCTGTCCTGCTGTTATTTAGTTGTTGTTTTTGTGCTTCTGGCTCAGCAGAGGCTTTGCACTCTGGCATCTCTCTCAATTCCCAGGTTGCTCCTCGCTGTGTCAAAATCTCTGTTACACAACTCATCACAATTCACCGAGCCCTGGACAATTCAAACAAGATGCTGGCTTCTCTCCCTCCCTCCCTTTCTCTCTCTCTCTCTCTCTCTCTCTCTCACTACATAATTCTACTGCAATTTCTTCCTTCCTTTCTTTCTTTCTTTCATTACAGAAAACTTTTTTTTAAAAATTTTATTTCACACCAGGCAGTCGTGAGCAATTCCTTAATCCCTTCATTGTTAAAGAAATCAGGAGGATTATTAATTATTACTTTTGACTCTCGTTAAAAAAAATGTTCCATTGTTTAAGTTTAAAAAAAATGTTCAGCTTGTAATTTCTCATCCCGTCACCCCCACCCCCACCCCCACCCCCACCCCTACTAGTGCAAACAGTATTTCATTGCAGGTTTAACCCTTTCCAGTACTACTGAATACATGCAAACCACTTGTAAAAGTTTCCCACAGTAAAAGCCCTGCAAAGTGTAATAAAGCACAGTGAAAGCCTGGTAAAGCACAGGCAAGCATTGTAAAGCATAGGGAAGCATTGTAAAGCACAGAGAGATGTGGTAAAGCATAGGGAAGCATTGTAAAGCACAGAGAGGTCTGGTAAAGCATAGGGAAGCATTGTAAAGCACAGAGAGGTCTGGTAAAGCATAGGCAAGCATTGTAAAGCACAGAGAGGTGTGGTAAAGCATAGGGAAGCATTGTAAAGCACAGAGAGGTCTGGTAAAGCATAGGCAAGCATTGTATAGCACAGAGAGGTCTGGTAAAGCATAGGGAAGCATTGTAAAGCACAGAGGGGTCTGGTAAAGCATAGGGAAGCATTGTAAAGCACAGAGAGGTCTGGTAAAGCATAGGGAAGCATTGTAAAGCACAGAGAGGTCTGGTAAAGCATGGGGAAGCATTGTAAAGCACAGAGAGGTCTGGTAAAGCATAGGGAAGCATTGTAAAGCACAGAGAGGTATGGTGAAGCATATCAAAAAACAAACCATGATAAACTATGGTAAATGCTGAGTATAATCATGGCAAAAGCATGGGGATGAAATTCCAAGATTTGTAAACAGCCAGCTGTCGACAGCACTAAAAAAAAAATCAGAAGGACAAGTAGACAGCAGCTTTAACTAGCGGAGGCGGAGAGTAAACGCTCCTGAACTGGAAGAGAGACCTCAGCGGGGAGGATCGGCTCTGTCACAGCGCCTTCATCACACGCGTTTCAGCACTCGCTTGGTTAAGAGGGGGCTCGTAAAAAATAATTGAGAACAGAGCCTTGTTTGTTTCATTTGACACGCGTGTGTGTGTGTTTATAATGCAAGTGAATATACAGAACAAGATGTTCTTCTGTCATCGTCCGTGAATATTAAACACTCAATATTGAAACGCTAAAAGAAACTTCATAAATTCAATGGCAAACGTTTCCACTAGAAGTCTTTCTCAGTGTCTTCAGTGTAAATTCAATGGCAAACGTTTCCACTGGAAGTCTTTCTCAGTGTCTTCAGTGTAAATTCAATGGCAAACGTTTCCACTGGAAGTCTTTCTCAGTGTCTTCAGTGTAAATTCAATGGCAAACGTTTCCACTAGAAGTCTTTCTCAGTGTCTTCAGTGTAAATTCAATGGCAAACGTTTCCACTGGAAGTCTTTCTCAGTGTCTTCAGTGTAAATTCAATGGCAAACGTTTCCACTAGAAGTCTTTCTCAGTGTCTTCAGTGTAAATTCAATGGCAAACGTTTCCTCTAGAAGTCTTTCTCAGCGTCTTCAGTGTAAATTCAATGGCAAACATTTCCACTAGAAGTCTTTCTCAGTTTATGTATGTATGTCTGTGTGTGAATCTGAGTGTGTTTGTGTGTGTGTCAGTGTGTGTGTGTGTCAGTGTGTGTCTCAGTGTGTGTGTCAGTACGCTTGTGTATCAGTGTGTGTATCAGTGTGTGTGTCAGTGTGTGTGTGAGTCAGTATGAGTGTGTATCAGTGTGTGTGTCAGTGTGTGTGTGAGTCAGTATGAGTGTGTATCAGTGTGTGTGTCAGTGTGTGTGTGAGTCAGTATGAGTGTGTATCAGTGTGTGTGTCAGTGTGTGTGTCAGTGTGTGTCAGTGTGTGTGTGAGTCAGTATGAGTGTGTGTCAGTGTGTGTGTGAGTCAGTATGAGTGTGTATCAGTGTGTGTGTCAGTGTGTGTGTCAGTGTGTGTGTCAGTGTGTGTGTGTGTCAGTGTGTGTGTCAGTGTGTGTGTCAGTGTGTGTGTGTGTCAGTGTGTGTGTCAGTGTGTGTGTGAGTCAGTGTGTGTGTGAGTCAGTATGAGTGTGTATCAGTGTGTGTGTCAGTATGAGTGTGTATTAGTGTGTGTGTGTGTGTCTGTGTGTGTCTGTGTGTGTGTGCGTCTGAGTGTGTATCAGTGTGTGTGTGTGTGTCAGTGTGTGTGTCAGTGTGTGTGTGAGTCAGTATGAGTGTGTATCAGTGTGTGTGTGTGTCTGTGTGTGTGTGCGTCTGAGTGTGTATCAGTGTGTTTTTGTGTGTGTCTCAGTGTGTGTGTGCGTCAGTACGAGTGTGTCTCACTGTGTGTCAGAGCGTCTCTGTTTGTTTTTCCTTCTCGTTTGTGAAGTTCGGAGCCTCGTGTTTTGAAATCAATATTAATTATTCCTCCCTGGCTGGCAGGCTGGCTAGCTGTCTGTCTGTTTCTGCCTGGGCATATCGGAGCAAGACCTGCTGATTCTACACTCACATTCCTGGCATTCCTGCTCCGAGAGGGAAGCTCCCCTGGGACCGTGCGGGGAGGCACAGGGAGATAAAAACCAGGGAAACAGCCCTTAGAAATCACATCCCCACTGGAACCTGTTAGCAGCGTCAACCGCAAAGCATCTGAAACACACAAACTACATTAATAGCAGGCTTTTCATCTGCCTTATAATGTGTCTGTAAGTGTCAGGCGTGTCTCTCTCTGATCGTGCTGAGAGTGTGTTTCATTCTCTCGCACTCTTTGCTGTGTCGGGGGGGGGGTGTCTGTCATACAGAGAATGAAACGCACTAAAGCATAGGCAAGCGTTGTACAGCACAAAAATGCTGTGGTAATCTTTTAAAAGGGAAACCCTCAATCTTTCTACCTGCTGCGGACCGCCTAATGGGAAGCTTCAAAGTTGCAATGAAAAATATATAAAAAAAAAACGATAAAGAAATGAACTGGAACGGCATGAAGGGAGAGTTCTTGAATTCCGTTCTGCCTTCAAGGCGCGCAGCGCGGGGGTCACGGTGTGTAAGTGGAGTGAATCACGAGAGGAAATGAAGAGAGAGCGACCCCCCGTGGAAGCCCAGCGTGACTCACGGACCCCCCCCCCAACCCTGCAGGTATGACTCTGCGCTGTGAGTCACGGGGGCTCCTGTTCACAGTGTTCAAAACACTCTGAGAGCATGACTGAACCATTCAACACACACACACACACCGACACACACACTGATACACACATACACACACACACACACACTGATACACACACACACACACACACTGATACACACACTGATACACACACACACACACACTGATACACACACACTGATACACACACACACACACACTGATACACACACACACACACTGATACACACACACACACACACTGATACACACACACTGATACACACACACACACACTGATACACACACTGATACACACACACACACTGATACACACACACACACACTGATACACACACACTGATACACACACACACACACTGATACACACACTGATACACACACACACACATGCAGACACCCCAGGGTGAAAGAAGGGACATAAAAAAAAAAAGCTGAAAAAATGTCAGGAATTTGTTGCTGTGAAGGAGTTGAGTGTGAGGGAGGGGGGCAGGATTGGGGGGGGGGGGGGAGGGGGGGCAGGATTGGGGGGGGGGAGAGGGGCGCTGACTGGGGTGCTGGGGTATTTCCACCCTTTGTTTCCCTGGAGCTGCTCGGGATATTTTATTTGCATAATGAAAAATAACCTGATAAGGTTAATAATACTGCAAAGTGTCCCGCAGTAAAACCACAGCAAAGTGAAAGAACACAGTGAAACCACTGCAAAGCACAGAGAGGTCTGGTAAAGCATAGGGAAGCATTGTAAAGCACAGAGAGGTGTGGTAAAGCATAGGGAAGCATTGTAAAGCACAGAGAGGTCTGGTAAAGCATAGGGAAGCATTGTAAAGCACAGAGAGGTATGGTAAAGCATAGGGAAGCATTGTAAAGCACAGAGAGGAATGGTAAAGCATAGGGAAGCATTGTAAAGCACAGAGAGGTCTGGTAAAGCATAGGGAAGCATTGTAAAGCACAGAGAGGTATGGTAAAGCATAGGGAAGCATTGTAAAGCACAGAGAGGTATGGTAAAGCATAGGCAAGCATTGTAAAGCACAGAGAGGAATGGTAAAGCATAGGAAAGCATTGTAAAGCACAGAGAGGTATGGTAAAGCATAGGGAAGCATTGTAAATCATAGTGAGGTCTGGTAAAGCATAGGCAAGCATTGTAAAGCAGATTCAAAAACAAACCATGTTAAAATAACTCTTATTATGTTTCTTTCAGTGTTTCTGTTGAAGACACTGAGAAAGACTTCTAGTAGAAGCGTCTGTCATTTAATTGAAGTTTTTAGTGTTTCTAAGTTCAGCACTATTCACTGTTTGATTATTAAGGATGACATCATAAACTACCTCGCAAACTATAATCTAATTGCATACTGGGATAGGGTTTTACTCCCAGCTTGATCAGCCCCAGTGTGTCTAGGTAACAAGCTCAGGTGCGTTTTATTAAGCTCATAGTGAAACCAGGAATGGATCACACTGCTGTGCAATGGGAGTCTGATTCCCACCACTTTTGAGATGCTGTCTGTTGCTCGATCCGTCTGTCTGTCTGTCTGTGCCTGCCTCTCTGTCTGTCTGTCCCCCCCTCTTCCCTCCTAGTTCTGTGATACAGGCCCTCCATAGTTTCCCTTCCACTCACTGTCTGACCGCGTGCTCTCTGAGTAAACAGCTTGTTTTGGGGTTTGGCAGAAAATGAAACAGAACAGAGTAGAACAGAGAAAAGGAGGAGGAGGTTAGCTTCCTGCTGGTCTGTCTGAGTGGAGATGAGGTGAGTGTGAAAGAGAGAGGGAGGGAGAGACAGAGCGGGACTGGGTTACAAACATGTAAACAAAACACACATGGGATGGTCACAGTCCTCATGATCCCTTTATCTCGCTCCTTTCCCTCTCTCCATCTTCCCTCTCCTCCCCCCTCTCCCCTTTTCCTCTGTGCTTTACTACACTTTGAGAAGGGGCTGGTTCATTATCTTCTCTGTGCTTCACTACACTTTGAGAAGGGGCTGGTTCATTATCTTCTCTGCTTCACTACACTTTGAGAAGGGGGCTGGTTCATTATCTTCTCTGTGCTTCACTACACTTTGAGAAGGGGCTGGTTTATTATCTTCTCTGTGCTTTACTACACTTTGAGAAGGGGCTGGTTCGTTATCTTCTCTGTGCTTCACTACACTTTGAGAAGGGGCTGGTTCATTATCTTCTCTGTGCTTCACTACACTTTGAGAAGGGGCTGGTTCATTATCTTCTCTGTGCTTTACTACACTTTGAGAAGGGGTTGGTTCATTATCTTCTCTGTGCTTCACTACACTTTGAGAAGGGGCTGGTTCATTATCTTCTCTGTGCTTTACTACACTTTGAGAAGGGGCTGGTTCATTATCTTCTCTGTGCTTCACTACACTTTGAGAAGGGGGCTGGTTCATTATCTTCTCTGTGCTTTACTACACTTTGAGAAGGGGCTGGTTCATTATCTTCTCTGTGCTTCACTACACTTTGAGAAGGGGCTGGTTCATTATCTTCTCTGTGCTTCACTACACTTTGAGAAGGGGTTGGTTCATTATCTTCTCTGTGCTTCACTACACTTTGAGAAGGGGCTGGTTCATTATCTTCTCTGTGCTTCACTACACTTTGAGAAGGGGCTGGTTAATTCTCTTCTCTGTGCTTTACTACACTTTGAGAAGGGGCTGGTTCATTATCTTCTCTGTGCTTTACTACACTTTGAGAAGGGGCTGGTTCATTATCTTCTCTGTGCTTTACTACACTTTGAGAAGGGGCTGGTTCATTATCTTCTCTGTGCTTCACTACACTTTGAGAAGGGGGCTGGTTCATTATCTTCTCTGTGCTTTACTACACTTTGAGAAGGGGCTGGTTCATTATCTTCTCTGTGCTTCACTACACTTTGAGAAGGGGCTGGTTCATTATCTTCTCTGTGCTTTACTACACTTTGAGAAGGGGCTGGTTCATTATCTTCTCTGTGCTTCACTACACTTTGAGAAGGGGCTGGTTCATTATCTTCTCTGTGCTTCACTACACTTTGAGAAGGGGCTGGTTCATTATCTTCTCTGTGCTTTACTACACTTTGAGAAGGGGCTGGTTCATTATCTTCTCTGTGCTTCACTACACTTTGAGAAGGGGCTGGTTCATTATCTTCTCTGTGCTTTACTACACTTTGAGAAGGGGCTGGTTCATTATCTTCTCTGTGCTTCACTACACTTTGAGAAGGGGCTGGTTCATTATCTTCTCTGTGCTTCACTACACTTTGAGAAGGGGCTGGTTCATTATCTTCTCTGTGCTTTACTACACTTTGAGAAGGGGGCTGGTTCATTATCTTCTCTGTGCTTCACTACACTTTGAGAAGGGGCTGGTTCATTATCTTCTCTGTGCTTTGAGAAGGGGCTGGTTCATTATCTTCTCTGTGCTTTACTACACTTTGAGAAGGGGCTGGTTCATTATCTTCTCTGTGTTTCACTACACTTTGAGAAGGGGCTGGTTCATTATCTTCTCTGTGCTTTACTACACTTTGAGAAGGGGCTGGTTCATTATCTTCTCTGTGCTTCACTACACTTTGAGAAGGGGCTGGTTCATTATCTTCTCTGTGCTTTACTACACTTTGAGAAGGGGCTGGTTCATTATCTTCTCTGTGCTTCACTACACTTTGAGAAGGGGCTGGTTCATTATCTTCTCTGTGCTTCACTACACTTTGAGAAGGGGCTGGTTCATTATCTTCTCTGTGCTTTACTACACTTTGAGAAGGGGCTGGTTCATTATCTTCTCTGTGCTTTACTACACTTTGAGAAGGGGCTGGTTCATTATCTTCTCTGTGCTTTACTACACTTTGAGAAGGGGCTGGTTCATTATCTTCTCTGTGCTTTACTACACTGTGCTGTGCTTTTACCAGGGGGATACCACAGGCGAAAAGGAAAGTGGATGAAAAAGAGAGAGAGAGAAAAAGAAGAAATTGAGAGAGCAAGAGAGACAGAGTGGGGAAGGTAACAGAGGAAGAGAAACAGAGACTGGGTCCCACGACGGTGTGTGGGTTGGGGTCCTGGGAAAGTTTATCCTGTCTGAGTGAGAGTGGGACGGTAGAAAGGAGACTGGGTGGGAGGGTTCGGGGGAGAGGAGGGTTACCGAGAGGCAGAAACTCAGACATTGTCTGACTGCGAAAGGATCTTTTATTTTTTAACCTAAACACAAACAGAGAGTGGAGCTGTGTGGGCGTGAGGCGGCTGTGTTTCATTACAAATTCTCCGTCCTCCTCCTCTTCCTCCACCTCTTCTTAAAGACTTGCTGGGTGCGACTGACACACAGAAGCTCGGCTTTTCATGAGGTCTCAACAGCTCACAATCCAGCGAGTACCAGCCACACCTGATCATAGTTTTACCGTGGTTTGACAGTTTAAAAAAAAAAAATACTTTTACCATACCCCTCTGTGCTTTTCAATGCTCCGAGTGGAAACGTCTGTCATTGAATTGTCTAAGTTTCTTTTAGTGTTTCTATGAAACTTTGTGAAACTTTTCCTCAGGGCCGATGCCTCCCTGTCTCCACTCTGAGCGGGGGGGGGGGGGGGGCTCGATTAAATCATCTCTTCTCCCAGCTGTTTCGCTGCAAGAATTGTTACTGCAAACCCAACGTGACATTTATATCAGAGACTCACTGAACTGCAGTGAATCTCATGCCAGCAGCACATAACACACACAGCGCTGACACAAACACCAAGAGAATCACTCGCACAGAAGTCAGCTTTTATTATATTTTTTTGATCATTCTAAATGAATAAATAAATGAAACGTTTTGCTGTGGTTGGGTTTATGTTGTCGGTCTGTCCAACACGCTTGGTTTTAGACACACGCCCCCGCGCCCATTTTTTGGTGCTGCAGCACAGCTGTCCCAAAAGGAGACAATCAGGCATGCTGTGTTATTCTTAAACAGAACGTGATTGCGTTCAGTCCATAGAATATGCTTGAAATGTATTCAATGGCAAAAATGACCAGGCTCGGATTCGTTCATGTAACAGAGTATGTAAAATAAGGGACTGGGTCAACAAGACGCAATGGAAACTGCCTGAATGAGTCCTGGATTCAGTAACCCCCACTCTGGACGCTCGGTGAACTCCAGTGAGATGTGCTGTCTTTTGGTTTCGTATCGAGATGCATCACGATTCATCAGCAAAAGTAGCACTGTCCTTAGAAAAGCCTTCTATAGTAAAAGCAAAGTGTGATAAAGCACAGTAAAAGCATGGTACAGCATGGGGAAGCATTGTAAAGCTCAGAGAGGTGTGGTAAAGCATAGGGAAGCATTGTAAAGCACAGAGAGGTCTGGTAAAGCATAGGGGAAGCATTGTAAAGCTCAGAGAGGTGTGGTAAAGCATAGGGAAGCATTGTAAAGCACAGAGAGGTCTGGTAAAGCATAGGGAAGCATTGTAAAGCACAGAGAGGTATGGTAAAGCATAGGGAAGCATTGTAAAGCACAGAGAGGTCTGGTAAAGCATAGGGAAGCATTGTAAAGCACAGAGAGGTATGGTAAAGCATAGGGAAGCATTGTAAAGCACAGAGAGGTCTGGTAAAGCATAGGGAAGCATTGTAAAGCACAGAGAGGTGTGGTAAAGCATAGGGAAGCATTGTAAAGTACAGAGAGGTCTGGTAAAGCATAGGGAAGCATTGTAAAGCACAGAGAGGTATGGTAAAGCATAGGGAAGCATTGCAAAGCACAGAGAGGTATGGTAAAGCATAGGGAAGCATTGTAAAGCACAGTGAGGTCTGGTAACACATATTCAAAACTTTAGTAAACTAACCCTTATAAAAGTTTCCCATAGTAAAAGCACAGCACAGCGAAAGCGTATCAGTAACACAGAACGCCAGGGTAAACTAATGAATTATAACCATGGGAACAGGATAGTAAAACTGCAAAAACACTGTGGTGAACGTTTCGAAGGGTGCAGAGTGCTTCTGTGTAGGGATACTGATTCACACACCTCACTATGTATCATGCAGAGAAAGTTTCCTTATTCATGAAAACACACTGAATCATACCCCTCCTGCACATTTCCACCAGGCTCCAGAGAGCTCATAGTGGGCAAGTCATCCCAGGCTTTTCCACAGACAAACTCCTGTGTATTAAATGTGCATCATCTCAACTAAAAACAAAACCAAAAAAAATAAATAAACGTGTCATATATCCATGACTTATCATTATTTCATATTAAGACTGTAACTAAGTGTAAGCAGGTAATTGTCCTGAATGAAGAAACACTAAAAAAAAAACCTTCAATTCAATGGCAAACGTTTCCACTAGAAGTCTCTCTCAGCGTCTTCAATAGAAACACTGAAAGAAACTTCATAAATTCAATGGCAAACGTTTCCACTAGAAGTCTCTCTCAGCGTCTTCAATAGAAACACTGAAAGAAACTTCATAAATTCAATGGCAAACGTTTCCACCACTAGAAGTCTTTCTCAGCGTCTTCAGTGTAAATTCAATGGCAAACGTTTCCACTAGAAGTCTTTCTCAGTGTCTTCAGTGTAAATTCAATGGCAAACGTTTCAACCACTAGAAGTCTTTCTCAGCGTCTTCAGTATAAATTCAATGGCAAACGTTTCCACTAGAAGTCTTTCTCAGCGTCTTCAGTGTAAATTCAATGGCAAACGTTTCCACTAGAAGTCTTTCTCAGTGTCTTCAGTGTAAATTCAATGGCAAACGTTTCCACCACTAGAAGTCTTTCTCAGCGTCTTCAGTATAAATTCAATGGCAAACGTTTCCACTAGAAGTCTTTCTGTGTCTTCAATAGAAACTCTAAAAGAAACTTAAAAAATTAACTAACCACACCTGCCTGATATTCCTGTCGCAACACGTCAACCTGATAATTATTTACATTTATATTTAGAAAACATTCAGCCAGGTAGAGAGGTTATCTGAGTTGAAATGAGGCGTGGTGGAGAGAGAGAGGAGGAGAAAGAGAGAGAGGCAGAGAGAGATGGAGAGGGGATAGAAAGGTTGCCTGAGTTGAACCTGAAGGATGCAAGCAATATAAAACACAGCAAAGTGTAGTAAAACGCAGTGAAAGTATGGTAAAGCACAGAGAGGTGTGGTAAAGCATAGGGAAGCATTGTAAAGCACAGAGAGGTCTGGTAAAGCATAGGGAAGCATTGTAAAGCACAGAGAGGTCTGGTAAAGCATAGGGAAGCATTGTAAAGCACAGAGAGGTCTGGTAAAGCATAGGGAAGCATTGTAAAGCACAGAGAGGTATGGTAAAGCATAGGGAAGCATTGTAAAGCACAGAGAGGTGTGGTAAAGCATAGGGAAGCATTGTAAAGCACAGAGAGGTCTGGTAAAGCATAGGGAAGCATTGTAAAGCACAGAGAGGTCTGGTAAAGCATAGGGAAGCATTGTAAAGCACAGAGAGGTGTGGTAAAGCATAGGGAAGCATTGTAAAGCACAGAGAGGTCTGGTAAAGCATAGGGAAGCATTGTAATGCACAGAGAGGTATGGTAAAGCATAGGGAAGCATTGTAAAGCACAGAGAGGTCTGTTAAAGCATAGGGAAGCATTGTAAAGCACAGAGAGGTCTGTTAAAGCATAGGGAAGCATTGTATAGCATAGAGAGGTCTGTTAAAGCATAGGAAAGCATTGTAAAGCACAGAGAGGTGTGGTAAAGCATAGGGAAGCATTGTAAAGCACAGAGAGAGGTCTGGTAAAGCATAGCGAAGCATTGTAAAGCACAGAGAGGTCTGGTAAAGCATAGGGAAGCATTGTAAAGCACAGAGAGGTCTGGTAAAGCATAGGGAAGCATTGTAAAGCACAGAGAGGTCTGGTAAAGCATAGGGAAGCATTGTAAAGCACAGAGAGGTCTGGTAAAGCATAGGGAAGCATTGTAAAGCACAGAGAGGTCTGGTAAAGCATAGTGAAGCATTGTATGGTAAAACATATTAAAAAACATGGCAGGGTAAGCTATGGTAACCATGGGAAAAACATGGGGGGCCAACTGTAGAAGCTCAGTGGTAAGGTTTTATAAGGGTGTTTTCGTGTTTGAAAGCCGATCCCCACGACAACATCAGATAGAAAGTGAGCGAGCAAGCGGATAAGCTATCAGCCAGGAGGAGAGTGTGAAAGAGCCAGATAAACATACAGGCATGGCTTTGTTTTACAGCTTGTTTATTTGATGTGACATTTCAGAATATTATCACCCCTCAATCTCTTTCTCCCTGTGTTTTCTCTCTGCATGCTCTCTCTCTTTCACTCTACCCCTATTTTTCTCTTTCTCCTTCAATCTGTTTAGCTAGCGTGAATCTCTTTTAAAATGCATGTTCCTACCTGTTATTACAGCAAAATTATCCTCCCTCCCCCCCAACGCTCCACCATGTAAGAAATGATCAGTAAGAAATCTAGAATGAGTGTGCTATTCCTCTTACATCCACTGGGGGCAGAGTGTTGCTCGGCGTGTGTGCAGTCAAATCAGACGGACAGAATTTTTAGAATTTAAAAAGAAATTGAGTGTGTGTTTCTAAGTTGTTCGATGGCTGCCTCTGATCACATTGAGAGTGCTTTTCATTCTCTCGCACTCTTTGCTGTGTCCGTCGTACAAAGAGTGGAAGAGAACGAAACACACTCTCAACACAATCAGAGACACGCCCGACTCTTAGAAACACATTATAAGAGACACCCAACACACCACAGATTAACTGATATAAAACTGAGATGCGGGGAGAAGGGAGAGAGAGGGTCTGTCATACAAAGAGTGCAAGAGAACGAAACACACTCTCAACACGATCAGAGAGAGACACGCCCGACACTTAGAAATTTATTATAAGAGACACCCAACACACCACAGATTAACTGATATAAAACTGAGGTACAGAGAGAAGGGAGAGAGAGGGTCTGTCATACAAAGAGTGCAAGAGAACGAAACACACTCTCAACACGATCAGAGAGAGACACGCCCGACACTGTGGCTGTGTGGTCCAGTGGTTAAAGAAAAGGGCTTGTAGCCAGGAGGTCCCCGGTTCAAATCCCACCTCAGCCACTGACTCACTGTGTGACCCTGAGCAAGTCACTTCACCTCCTTGTGCTCCGTCTTTCGGGTGAGACGTAGTTGTAAGTGACTCTGCAGCTGATGCATAGTTCACACACCCTAGTCTCTGTAAGTCGTCTTGGATAAAGGTGTCTGCTAAATAAACTTGGAAACACATTATAAGACACACCCAACACACCACAGATTAACTGATATAAAACTGAGGGACAGGGAGAAGGGAGAGAGAGGGTCTGTCATACAAAGAGTGCAAGAGAACGAAACACACTCTCAACACGATCAGAGAGAGACACGCCCGACTCTTAGAAACACATTATAAGACATTAGACAAATAAAAAAACGGACAAAAAAGCAATATTAATGCACTTAATCTGTTTGTGTAGATTCTGTTGTGGTTGAAACGTTTCAGAGGCTTTGTGGCTGACGCTGTGCGTGACAGATCTGCACTCCAGTGTAATTATAACCCTAGCTGCTGATAACAGGTTTCAACGGGGACAGGGCTTGTAACCGGCTTCTGAATTGCATCTGAGATCCTGTTTATAAATGTTTAAAAAAAACCAAAAAAAAAACCAGCACTTTCTTCTGTTTAATAGGAGTAGTTCATGAATAGTTTTTACCATTTGTAGATAATAAGTTAACACATGGAGCGTTTGGATTTGAAAGATTTCAAAGGCAAGCCAACACTTGATTGAATTTATTAAGTTTCTTTTAGTGTTTCTAAATTTAGAGTGTTTTTCAGTTACGAGCAGGGGAGGAGAAGAGAGAAGAGTTATATTTTAAAAAAAGAAAAGCAATAAAACTTCAAAACGAGAGGAAAAAGTTACTCTGCGTTTTATAAAGAGTTTTAATATATTTTTTTAATGCCCGCCATTAAACAATAATGAAGCTGAGTAATAGTTTCTGCATGAGAAAAGAGGCTTTGACTGTCAGAAAACCACACAGTGCAATACGAAACACTTCGAGCTAAAAATACTGTTTTACTACAGCTCACCCTTGGGGCCCTTATAAAAGAGCACAGTGTGATACAGCACAGGAAAAGCACAGGAAAAGCACAGCACAGTGTGATACAGCACAGGAAAAGCACAGCACAGTGTGATACAGCACAGTGAAAGAATGGTACAGCATAGACAAGCATTGTGAAGCACAGAGAGGTCTGGTAAAGCATAGGGAAGCATTGTAAAGCACAGAGAGGTCTGGTAAAGCATAGGGAAGCATTGTAAAGCACAGAGAGGTGTGGTAAAGCATAGGGAAGCATTGTAAAGCACAGAGAGGTCTGGTAAAGCATAGGGAAGCATTGTAAAGCACAGAGAGGTCTGGTAAAGCATAGGGAAGCATTGTAAAGCACAGAGAGGTCTGGTAAAGCATGTTAAAAAACAGGGTAAACTATGGTAAATGCAGAGTATAACCATGGAAAAAGTGTCCCAGTTCAGACCAAATACCAGTTGAAACTGGTGATGCCCAGTACTTTCAGCTCCCAGTCCCAGTTGGACGGGATGAGAAGCAGACCTCGCTGTCTCAAGTGGCTGGGAGTCTCTCTCGTTTGAGAGCTCGGATGTCTCTTCAAAGCTATTCATCTCCACAGTGTTTATGTGGAGATCTTTAAACATTCAAATACCAAACAGTCCTGACAGCGCCCACAGGTACATGAGCTCTGCCAGGCTCTGAACAACTGGGATCCAAGTCACATTTCATTATAAAGGTTTACCAGAGATATTCTTGAACTGTAATCGTACAGTTTTATCATGCTTTCTCCCATGGTTTTATCAGCCACTGAGTCGCTGTGTGCGACCCTGAGCAAGTCACCTCACTTCCTTGCGCTCTCCGAATGAGACGTAAAACAAACGAGCTCCTATTGGAAGTGACTCTGCAGCAGCAGTTGTTGATGATGCATAATTCACCCCCTAGTTTCTGTAAGTTTCTTTGGATAAAAGCGTCCGCTAAATGACTAATTAATAATAATATTATACTGTGCATTTATCGTAGTTGACCATGTTAATTAATCATGCTAGTCTATCCTCAACTGATGACAAAACCCACCAGCCATTCATAGGGCAAAAACGTAACCTCAACCTGCCATGGATACCAACCACATGGAAGCAACCCACCTCCTACACTTCATTCTCACGAGGAAGAAAAACCACGAAACCACACAGCAAGTAACAAAGTGCCCCCCTTTCACCCTAACCCAGCCCTCCCTCAGCGTGCTGCGGATCCCGGGGGTCTAGCTGGCTAGCAGGCTGGAGTTTGGGATCTAAGTGGGTGGTATTCTTAAAAGAATGGCAGTGTCTTGAGAAACAGCAGTTGCGTTGAATTTGGTGTCAGTTTGCCGGTGACTCATGAAAGAGAGGGTGGGAGGGGGGGTGGTTACGTAAATATGACTTCAGCAGGGCTGTCAAAGTTACAAATGCCAGACCTCCGATGTCTCCCCTTATAAAAGATTGCAATGGCAGTTTCCCTCCCCCATGCTTTTCCCACGGTTATACTCTGCATTTACCACAGTTTACCATGTTTTTAATATGCTTTACCAGACCTCTCTGTGCTTTACAATGCTTCCCTATGCTTTACCAGACCTCTCTGTGCTTTACAATGCTTCCCTATGCTTTACCACACCTCTCTGTGCTTTACAATGCTTCCCTATGCTTTACCAGACCTCTCTGTGCTTTACAATGCTTCCCTATGCTTTACCAGACCTCTCTGTGCTTTACAATGCTTCCCTATGCTTTACCAGACCTCTCTGTGCTTTACAATGCTTCCCTATGCTTTACCAGACCTCTCTGTGCTTTACAATGCTTCCCTATGCTTTACCAGACCTCTCTGTGCTTTACAATGCTTCCCTATGCTTTACCATACCTCTCTGTGCTTTACAATGCTTCCCTATGCTTTACCAGACCTCTCTGTGCTTTACAATGCTTCCCTATGCTTTACCAGACCTCTCTGTGCTTTACCATATGCTTTGATACAGCAACCTCAAACTAGGTCTCCTGGAAGCAGGTTTCAAGCCGCTGTTCCTGATAAAGTGGCTTCGTGTTCCCTTGACTTTACATTCTGGGTTTGAAATTTTATGAATGTTCGTTGCAATGACTTAACTTCCTCACAATCCCAGCCATTGGATAATTCAGGAGTACTCGCTTCTCTCTGCAGTCCAAAAAAGTCTCCCATTTTTCTGTCCCGGAATGTGAGAGTGACTCTGACCTCTATTCAGACTCCCCACCAAGATTTTAAACTATGAAGAAATTTAAAAAAAAAAATTCAAAAGAGGTTTCGGTTTAAAAAAAAAAAAAAATGTAGTCTACATTGTACCGATTCCTTAAATAGGGTCTGATATACCCCAGATAACTTCTTATACGGAAATCTGGTTCGGACATTAGAATGAGGTTTTCCATGTATTCCCTGGATCGTCCTGTTTTTGGGGACTTGTACCTCAGAGGTAGTAACTAAAGCCAAGGTCCAGCTATCTGCCTTTATGGAACAAACATAGACTTTTAATATATGGTAGAAAAGTATGATCCTTATATTTTTCATATATAGAAATTGGCCTCTTTTATATATATTTAAAATATATTTTCGTCTGTATTCCATATATTTATTTTATATGGGTTACAGAATAATGAAAATATGTGGTGCACCGTATATTTTCAACATATAAAATAAATATATGGATTACAGACTAAAATATATTTTAAATATATATAAAAGAGGCCAATTTCTATATATGAAAAATATAAGGATCATACTTTTCTACCATATAGAAAATCACTTTTTTTCTGATAGTCGTGAAACTTGGTTTGAACGTCACAATTCAGCACGAGTTACTCAGATTGAAAATGTATTTAGTGTTAGAAAAAAGCAGGGATAGTTTTAATTTATTACATATGTATTATTATTATTTATTATTATTATTATTATTATTATTATTTATTTCTTAGCAGACGCCCTTATCCAGGGCGACTTACAATTGTTACAAGATATCACATTATACATTATACAGATATCACATTATTTTACATACAATTACCCATTTATACAGTTGGGTTTTTACTGGAGCAATCTAGGTAAAGTACCTTGCTCAAGGGTACAGCAGCAGTGTCCCCCCCACCTGGGATTGAACCCACGACCCTCCGGTCAAGAGTCCAGAGCCCTAACCACTACTCCACACTGCTGCAGTCCAAAAAAGTCTCCCATTTTTCATAATTATTATTATTATTATTATTATTATTATTATTATTATTATTATTATTATTATTATTATTATTATTATTATTACTAAAAATGTTTAAACAGTCTTTTTTTCCCCTGTAATTATTTTCAATTATTAATAAACATTTACCATGTGCAATTGAACAAAAGTGACACTTCAATTTACAGACATGCATTCACAGAGACAAATATATGGTTTTATTTTAATTGTTGACATTGCTTTTTTTAAACTATGGTATGGGGTTGTCTATTTTGGTGTGTTTGTTTAAGCCACAGTTTTTGCTAAGCCTGCTGTGTGTTTTGAACCACAAACATCTTTGTTTCTTTCCAGTCCGTGGAAGCACACACACGCGTCTTGCCGTTATGACTCAGCACAGCTATAATTTCTGCTCGTGACAAAGACAGGAAAGGACAACAGTTAGTTCAAGACACCAGAACAGGAAAGCTATTTTGAGAGGGCAGTGAAAATGCGTGAAAGCTATTTAAAACAGACGTTTTCAATTCGGAAAAGCCATTCCAAGAATTACTAACTTTATAAAGAGATATATAAACTTGTCAAACACATGCTGAACTTGTCAACAACTCTGCATCTGTATTGCAATTGTATAATCGCACGAGCTGCTGACAAATCATATATCTGTTTGCTCAATAAAGCCTACAGCTGTGGCCATAAGTTTTGCATTACCGCATAGAATGAACTAATTCTGCTTTGTAAAGTCGAACGAAACCTGCTGAATAATGTCACGTTGTCCTATTGAATTACACACCGCTTTGTAGTTTTCCCATAGACTTAACAATAAAAAACATTTTGAAATCTAACATTAAATGCTACTGTACTACTGTTCCTTTGTAGTTTCTTTGATACATGATGTTCAAGAAAAGATCTAAATTATATTCTTATGTAGGTTTACAAGTTGTATGTGTGTTTCCTCAATAAAGCCTATCTCATGAAAAGATTTGGACCTGGTCTTCATTAAAAGGCAATGGGAATTTGGAATTGAAATTGGAAAAAAATGGACTCAATCTCCCCCTGTTTACCGGCAGGATTTGATCCCACTCTCCTTGTCTGCATCATCCCAGACACATTACAGGCAAACTTTGAAGTGTCTTTTTTAAAAAACAAAAATGAGTCTAACAGGAAATGAATAAAATAATGTTTGTCCACCACAAGAAGAAGCCGACAGAGGCAGGGCTAGGGGGGCTGGGGGGCTGGGATGGTGGGAGGCTGTTTGGGGGTGCTGGGTGGATGAAAAGGAATTTCAGGGCTATCTTTAAAAATCATCTCGCCAGGGTGGTGAGTCAATTTAAAAAGCAACTGCAAGTCCCATCAGCATTAGAAACTATTAGCAGCAATGCTACAATGCTTCCCTATGCTTTACCACACCTCTCTGTGCTTTACAATGCTTCCCTATGCTTTACCAGACCTCTCTGTGCTTTACAATGCTTCCCTATGCTTTACCAGACCTCTCTGTGCTTTACAATGCTTCCCTATGCTTTACCAGACCTCTCTGTGCTTTACAATGCTTCCCTATGCTTTACCAGACCTCTCTGTGCTTTACAATGCTTCCCTATGCTTTACCATGCTTTCACTGTGTTGTATTACACTGTGCTGTTACTATGGGACACTTTTATAAGCTTACACTCTGTGTTTCTGGGCTGTGTGTTTGCTCATGACTCACCCCTGCGCTGAGTCACCTCTCCGCACTAACAAGCTGGACTCTGACACGCACTGCTGTCCCATGATTCACTAGATGTCCAGACCCCAGTGCTGCGGTAAAGCATATTAAAAAAAAAATAACATAGTAAACTAACCCTTATAAAAGTTTCCCATAGTAAAAGCACAGCACAGTGGAATACAGCACAGTGAAAGTGTGGTAAAGCACAGGCAATCATTGTAAAGCACAGAGAGGTATGGTAAAGCATAGGGAAGCATTGTAAAGCACAGAGAGGTCTGGTAAAGCATAGGGAAGCATTGTAAAGCACAGAGAGGTCTGGTAAAGCATAGGGAAGCATTGTGAAGCACAGAGAGGTCTGGTAAAGCATAGGGAAGCATTGTAAAGCACAGAGAGGTCTGGTAAAGCATAGGGAAGCATTGTAAAGCACAGAGAGGTCTGGTAAAGCATAGGGAAGCATTGTAAAGCACAGAGAGGTGTGGTAAAGCACAGGCAAGCATTGTAAAGCACAGAGAGGTCTGGTAAAGCATAGGGAAGCATTGTAAAGCACAGAGAGGTGTGGTAAAGCATAGGGAAGCATTGTAAAGCACAGAGAGGTCTGGTAAAGCATAGGGAAGCATTGTAAAGCACAGAGAGGTCTGGTAAAGCATAGGGAAGCATTGTAAAGCACAGAGAGGTCTGGTAAAGCATAGGGAAGCATTGTAAAGCACAGAGAGGTCTGGTAAAGCATAGGGAAGCATTGTAAAGCACAGAGAGGTCTGGTAAAGCATAGGGAAGCATTGTAAAGCACAGAGAGGTCTGGTAAAGCATAGGAAAGCATTGTAAAGCACAGAGAGGTGTGGTAAAGCACAGGCAAGCATTGTAAAGCACAGAGAGGTCTGGTAAAGCATAGGGAAGCATTGTAAAGCACAGGGAGGTATGGTAAAGCATAGGGAAGCATTGTAAAGCACAGAGAGGTATGGTAAAGCATAGGGAAGCATTGTAAAGCACAGAGAGGTCTGGTAAAGCATAGGGAAGCATTGTAAAGCACAGAGAGGTATGGTAAAGCATAGGGAAGCATTGTAAATCACAGAGAGGTATGGTAAAGCATATTAAAAAACAAACCATGGTAAACTAACTTTGGAAATAGGAGGAAACGCTTCCCTGGGAAAGAGCACAGAAATAAGTTCACAGAGAAATAAAATAAACACAAAACAGACAGATAAATATAAATAAATAAATACATAAATGAGTGAATAAATGAATTAAAAATAGCTATGTGAGGTCATGGCGTTGGTAGGCATACTGTAACTATATCTGGGTGTTTCTCCAACCGGGGAGACAAAACAGAAATATATTAGAGCATCAAACTAGAGGAAATGAAGACAATCACTCAAACATAGTAGTTAGAGCTGAGAAGGGACTGGGAGGGAGGGAAGCAGTGTGGCTCTAGTGGAGCTGAGAAGGGACTGGGAGGGAGGGAAGCAGTGTGGCTCTAGTGTAGCTGAGGAGGGACTGGGAGGGAGGGAAGCAGTGTGG
The DNA here is from genome assembly GCF_902713425.1 of Acipenser ruthenus. Classification (NCBI taxonomy): domain Eukaryota; kingdom Metazoa; phylum Chordata; class Actinopteri; order Acipenseriformes; family Acipenseridae; genus Acipenser; species Acipenser ruthenus. The sequence goes on from NW_026708267.1 coordinate 37,171, forward strand.
CTCTAGTGGAGCTGAGGAGGGACTGGGAGGGAAGCAGTGTGGCTCTAGTGGAGCTGAGGAGGGACTGGGAGGGAAGCAGTGTGACTCTAGTGGAGCTGAGGAAGGACTGGGAGGGAGGGAAGCATTGTGGCTCTAGTGGAGCTGAGGAGGGACTGGGAGGGAAGCAGTGTGGCTCTAGTGGAGCGGAGGAGGGACTGGGAGGGAAGCAGTGTGGCTCTAGTGGAGCTGAGGAGGGACTGGGAGGGAAGCAGTGTGGCTCTAGTGGAGCTGTGGAGGGACTGGGAGGGAGGGAAGCAGTGTGGCTCTAGTGGAGCTGAGGAGGGACTGGGAGGGAGGGAAGCAGTGTGGCTCTAGTGGAGCTGAGGAGGGACTGGGAGGGAAGCAGTGTGGCTCTATGGTATGAGGCACACTGTTGCTAACAGGAAGTGACACGTTATTTGGTGAACAGGAAGGCTAGCAATCACACGATAAAAACAGGAAGTACCTACGACACAGCATCCTGTGTACAGCGTGTGTCTTTTCTGTTTCCTGTTGTGTTTTTCCCAAAAGAGAGTTTCAATTAAAAGTTTTTTTTTATATACTAGACTGTATTGAATTAGCTGCTCTCAGATCCCCAGTACAGCACTGAGTTCTCTACACTAGACTGTATTGAATTAGCTGCTCTCAAATCCCCAGTACAGCACTGAGTTCTATACACTAGACTGTATTGAATTAGCTGGCTCTCAGATCTCCAGTACAGCACTGAGTTCTCTATACTAGACTGTATTGAATTAGCTGGCTCTCAGATCCCCAGTACAGCACTGAGTTCTCTATACTAGACTGTATTGAATTAGCTGCTCTCAGATCCCCAGTACAGCACTGAGTTCTCTATACTAGACTGTATTGAATTAGCTGGCTCTCAGATCTCCAGTACAGCACTGAGTTCTCTACACTAGACTGTATTGAATTAGCTGCTCTCAGATCCCCAGTACAGCACTGAGTTCTCTATACTAGACTGTATTGAATTAGCTGGCTCTCAGATCTCCAGTACAGCACTGAGTTCTCTATACCAGACTGTATTGAATTAGCTGGCTCTCAGATCCCCAGTACAGCACTGAGTTCTCTACACTAGACTGTATTGAATTAGCTGGCTCTCAGATCTCCAGTACAGCACTGAGTTCTCTACACTAGACTGTATTGAATTAGCTGGCTCTCAGATCCCCAGTACAGCACTGAGTTCTCTATACTAGACTGTATTGAATTAGCTGGCTCTCAGATCCACAGCACTGAGTTCTCTATACTAGACTGTATTGAATTAGCTGGCTCTCAGATCCCCAGTACAGCACTGAGTTCTCTATACTAGACTGTATTGAATTAGCTGGCTCTCAGATCCACAGCACTGAGTTCTCTATACTAGACTGTATTGAATTAGCTGGCTCTCAGATCCCCAGTACAGCACTGAGTTCTCTACACTAGACTGTATTGAATTAGCTGGCTGTCAGATCCCCAGCACTGAGTTCTCTACACTAGACTGTATTGAATTAGCTGGCTCTCAGATCCGCAGTACAGCACTGAGTTCTCTACACTAGACTGTATTGAATTAGCTGGCTCTCAGATCCCCAGCACTGCGTTCTCTATACTAGACTGTATTGAATTAGCTGGCTGTCAGATCCCCAGTACAGCACTGAGTTCTCTATACTAGACTGTATTGAATTAGCTGGCTCTCAGATCCCCAGTACAGCACTGAGTTCTCTATACTAGACTGTATTGAATTAGCTGGCTCTCAGATCCCCAGTACAGCACTGAGTTCTCTATACTAGACTGTATTGAATTAGCTGGCTGTCAGATCCCCAGCACTGAGTTCTCTACACTAGACTGTATTGAATTAGCTGGCTCTCAGATCCCCAGTACAGCACTGAGTTCTCTACACTAGACTGTATTGAATTAGCTGGCTCTCAGATCCCCAGTACAGCACTGAGTTCTCTATACTAGACTGTATTGAATTAGCTGGCTCTCAGATCCCCAGTACAGCACTGAGTTCTCTACACTAGACTGTATTGAATTAGCTGGCTCTCAGATCCCCAGTACAGCACTGAGTTCTCTATACTAGACTGTATTGAATTAGCTGGCTCTCAGATCCCCAGTACATCACTGAGTTCTCTATACTAGACTGTATTGAATTAGCTGGCTGTCAGATCCCCAGCACTGAGTTCTCTACACTAGACTGTATTGAATTAGCTGGCTCTCAGATCCCCAGTACAGCACTGAGTTCTCTACACTAGACTGTATTGAATTAGCTGGCTCTCAGATCCCCAGTACAGCACTGAGTTCTCTATACTAGACTGTATTGAATTAGCTGGCTCTCAGATCCCCAGTACAGCACTGAGTTCTCTACACTAGACTGTATTGAATTAGCTGGCTCTCAGATCCCCAGTACAGCACTGAGTTCTCTATACTAGACTGTATTGAATTAGCTGGCTCTCAGATCCCCAGTACATCACTGAGTTCTCTACACTAGACTGTATTGAATTAGCTGCTCTCGGATCCCCAGTACAGCACTGAGTTCTCTACACTAGACTGTATTGAATTAGCTGGCTCTCAGATCCCCAGTACAGCACTGAGTTCTCTATACTAGACTGTATTGAATTAGCTGGCTCTCAGATCCCCAGTACATCACTGAGTTCTCTACACTAGACTGTATTGAATTAGCTGGCTCTCAGATCCCCAGTACAGCACTGAGTTCTCTACACTAGACTGTATTGAATTAGCTGGCTCTCAGATCCCCAGTACAGCACTGAGTTCTCTATACTAGACTGTATTGAATTAGCTGGCTCTCAGATCTCCAGTACAGCACTGAGTTCTCTATACTAGACTGTATTGAATTAGCTGGCTGTCAGATCCCCAGTACAGCACTGAGTTCTCTATACTAGACTGTATTGAATTAGCTGGCTCTCAGATCCCCAGTACAGCACTGAGTTATCTACACTAGACTGTATTGAATTAGCTGCTCTCAGATCCCCAGTACAGCACTGAGTTCTCTACACTAGACTGTATTGAATTAGCTGGCTCTCAGATCTCCAGTACAGCACTGAGTTCTCTATACTAGACTGTATTGAATTAGCTGCTCTCAGATCCCCAGTACAGCACTGAGTTCTCTATACTAGACTGTATTGAATTAGCTGGCTCTCAGATCCCCAGTACAGCACTGAGTTCTCTACACTAGACTGTATTGAATTAGCTGGCTCTCAGATCCCCAGTACAGCACTGAGTTCTCTACACTAGACTGTATTGAATTAGCTGGCTGTCAGATCCACAGCACTGAGTTCTCTATACTAGACTATATTGAATTAGATGTATCTTTGGGAGAGGGAGAGAGAGGGGAGAGGGAGAGCGAGGGAGTGGGGGGGGGGAGGTGAGGGGGAGAAAAAAGAGCAGGGGAAGAGGTGGGAGAAGAGGGAGGCTTTTAAAAACACAAGACAGAGAGAAGAGAGAAAGAATAGAAAAGGAGAGAGAGACAAGAGGCAGAGAGATAAAAGAGAAAGACAAGGAGCAGGGAGAGAAGGGGGAGAAGAAAGAGAGAGTGATAGAAACAAACAAAATAAGGGGAGAGGGAAGATGACAGAGGGAGGGAAGCAGAGAGAGAGAGAGAGAGAGAGAGAGCGAGCGAGCGAGCGAGTTAGACACACATTTACAACTTAATGACTCTCCTTCCTTATTTAGTAAATATTTGCCCTGCAGTTTACCGCTGCAAGTGTGCCGCGCTGAACCCAGGAGCGACAGCTTGTTTAGGTGGGGGGCATTCCAGGATTATGGAGGGGGGGGGGTTACAGGTATTGCCACTGTGAACCTATTAGCAGAAACTACATTTAGAAATGCAAAAAAAAACAAAAAAACCTTTATAAATTTCACAAAGCCTTGACTAGACTATAATGGTACACTTAAAAAAAAAGAACAAAGGTATATTTTCCCCTGTGCTTGCAGAAAGCACCTGAAAATTATCAGATTAAAGCTAAGAGCTTCACGTGGTTTATCAACTCCAAATAACAATGACTGCTTCACCCAGGGAGAGAGGACGTCATGACACAGCTAAACCCAACTCCACAAATCCTTAAAAAATAATAAAATACATATATATATATATATATATACACACACACACACAGACTGGGGGTTTAAAGGGAAGCATTGTAAATTGCAGAGAGGTATGGTAAAGCATAGGAAAGCATTGTAAAGCACAGAGAGGTCTGGTAAAGCACAGGGAAGCATTGTAAAGCACAGAGAGATATGGTAAAGCATAGGGAAGCATTGTAAAGCACAGAGAGGTCTGGTAAAGCATAGGGAAGCATTGTAAAGCACAGAGAGGTATGGTAAAGCATAGGGAAGCATTGTAAAGCACAGAGAGGTCTGGTAAAGCATAGGGAAGCATTGTGAAGCACAGAGAGGTATGGTAAAGCATAAGCAAGCATTGTAAAGCACAGAGAGGTCTGGTAAAGCATAAGGAAGCACTGTAAAGCACATAGAGGTCTGCTGCTGCCACTAACTGTTTTCAAATGAGGGTGTGACTTTATACTTGGTATGTTTCTGTGTATTCTTTACCTGGAGAGCAGGTGTGCGGTCTCCCGATTCCAGACCTCATTGTCTGAGCTGCAGGTGTGACTATCCTGCAGGTAGGGAGGGAGGGAGCGTCAACAAAGTGCCAGCACAGTCGAACAAAGGAGGAGAAAAGCACGTTAGAAAAGAGCAGAGAACAAAACGGACAAGATAGCGATCTCGACTGTCCTGGCAATGATGAGAGAGGGAGAGAGAGAAGGAGATGAAAGGGGAGAGGAATAGGGGTGGGATGAAACTGACAGGGTCTCCTAACTTCAAAAGCTGAGCCCCAAACCCCAGAATCTACCCTCATAAAAGTTGCGTTTCCCATAGTTCAGCATTGTTTGTCATGTTTATTGATATGCTTGTACTTTGCTGTGTTTTTACTGTGGGATACTTTTATAAGGGCTAGTTTACCATAGGTTGTATTTTTAATATGCTTCACCGTACCTCTCTGTGCTTTACAATGCTTCCCTATGCTTCACCGTACCTCTCTGTGCTTTACAATGCTTCCCTATGCTTTACCAGACCTCTCTGTGCTTTACAATGCTTCCCTATGCTTTATCATACCTCTCTGTGCTTTACAATGCTTCCCTATGCTTTACCAGACCTCTCTGTGCTTTACAATGCTTCCCTATGCTTTACCATACCTCTCTGTGCTTTACAATGCTTCCCTATGCTTTACCAGACCTCTCTGTGCTTTACAATGCTTGCCTATGCTTTACCATACCTCTCTGTGCTTTACAATGCTTCCCTATGCTTTACCACACCTCTCTGTGCTTTACAATGCTTCCCTATGCTTTACCAGACCTCTCTGTGCTTTACAATGCTTCCCTATGCTTTACCATACCTCTCTGTGCTTTACAATGCTTGCCTATGCTTTACCATACCTCTCTGTGCTTTACAATGCTTCCCTATGCTTTACCACACCTCTCTGTGCTTTACAATGCTTCCCTATGCTTTACCAGACCTCTCTGTGCTTTACAATGCTTCCCTATGCTTTACCAGACCTCTCTGTGCTTTACAATGCTTCCCTATGCTTTACCACACCTCTCTGTGCTTTACAATGCTTCCCTATGCTTTACCAGACCTCTCTGTGCTTTACAATGCTTCCCTATGCTTTACCAGACCTCTCTGTGCTTTACAATGCTTCCCTATGCTTTACCAGACCTCTCTGTGCTTTACAATGCTTCCCTATGCTTTACCACACCTCTCTGTGCTTTACAATGCTTCCCTATGCTTTACCAGACCTCTCTGTGCTTTACAATGCTTCCCTATGCTTTACCACACCTCTCTGTGCTTTACAATGCTTCCCTATGCTTTACCAGACCTCTCTGTGCTTTACAATGCTTCCCTATGCTTTACCAGACCTCTCTGTGCTTTACAATGCTTGCCTATGCTTTACCATACCTCTCTGTGCTTTACAATGCTTCCCTATGCTTTACCACACCTCTCTGTGCTTTACAATGCTTTCCTATGCTTTACCAGACCTCTCTGTGCTTTACAATGCTTCCCTATGCTTTACCAGACCTCTCTGTGCTTTACAATGCTTCCCTATGCTTTACCAGACCTCTCTGTGCTTTACAATGCTTCCCTATGCTTTACCAGACCTCTCTGTGCTTTACAATGCTCTCCTATGCTTTACCATACCTCTCTGTGCTTTACAATGCTTCCCTATGCTTTACCAGACCTCTCTGTGCTTTACAATGCTTCCCTATGCTTTACCAGACCTCTCTGTGCTTTACAATGCTCTCCTATGCTTTACCATACCTCTCTGTGCTTTACAATGCTTCCCTATGCTTTACCAGACCTCTCTGTGCTTTACAATGCTTCCCTATGCTTTACCAGACCTCTCTGTGCTTTACAATGCTTCCCTATGCTTTACCATACCTCTCTGTGCTTTACAATGCTCCCCTATGCTTTACCACACCTCTCTGTGCTTTACAATGCTTCCTTATGCTTTACCAGACCTCTCTGTGCTTTACAATGCTTCCCTATGCTTTACCATACCTCTCTGTGCTTTACAATGCTCCCCTATGCTTTACCACACCACTCTGTGCTTTACAATGCTTCCCTATGCTTTACCAGACCTCTCTGTGCTTTACAATGCTTCCCTATGCTTTACCAGACCTCTCTGTGCTTTACAATGCTTCCCTATGCTTTACCAGACCTCTCTGTGCTTTACAATGCTTCCCTATGCTTTACCAGACCTCTCTGTGCTTTACAATGCTTCCCTATGCTTTACCATACCTCTCTGTGCTTTACAATGCTCCCCTATGCTTTACCACACCACTCTGTGCTTTACAATGCTTCCCTATGCTTTACCAGACCTCTCTGTGCTTTACAATGCTTGCCAATGCTTTACCAGACCTCTCTGTGCTTTACAATGCTTCCCTATGCTTTACCAGACCTCTCTGTGCTTTACAATGCTTCCCTATGCTTTCCCAGACCTCTCTGTGCTTTACAATGCTTCCCTATGCTTTACCAGACCTCTCTGTGCTTTACAATGCTTCCCTATGCTTTACCAGACCTCTCTGTGCTTTACAATGCTTCCCTATGCTTTACCAGACCTCTCTGTGCTTTACAATGCTTCCCTATGCTTTACCAGACCTCTCTGTGCTTTACAATGCTTCCCTATGCTTTCCCAGACCTCTCTGTGCTTTACAATGCTTCCCTATGCTTTCCCAGACCTCTCTGTGCTTTCAGTGTGCTGCATCACACTCTGTGGTTTTACTGAGGGACAGTCAAGGGAAGTTACTTGATTCAACCTCTTTGCTTTTTTAAACACCAAAAATGGAAACCAAAAAAATGTTGCATCTGAGATGTGAATCTGTGCAAAGAAGTGCTTTGATTCTGAAAGTAAACAAACACAAAGAGCCATCCCAGAGAGGCAGGGAGTATCGCAGGATCTCAGCGCTGATCCGGGGAGGGGAGTCCCGGATAGCACGGCCCGGAATTCTGCTCTCCCATTCTGTTATCTCTTCCGTGTAAACAGAGCGCCGGCCGTGTTCCAATGCGATGACCTCATGCTTACCCGGGGGGGGGGGGGGGTTAACAGCCATCTTCCCCTTAGAAGTGTTTCCTACAGTAAAAGCACAGCAAAGTGTAATACAGCACAGTGACAGCATGGTGAAGCATAGGCAAGCATTGTAAAGCACAGAGAGGTATGGTAAAGCATAGGCAAGCATTGTAAAGCACAGAGAGGTCTGGTAAAGCATACGGAAGCATTGTAAAGCACAGAGAGGTCTGGTAAAGCATAGGGAAGCATTGTAAAGCACAGAGAGGTCTGGTAAAGCATAGGGAAGCATTGTAAAGCACAGAGAGGTCTGGTAAAGCATAGGGAAGCATTGTAAAGCAGAGAGAGGTCTGGTAAAGCATAGGGAAGCATTGTAAATCACAGAGAGGTCTGGTAAAGCATAGGGAAGCATTGTAAAGCACAGAGAGGTTTGGTAAAGCATAGGGAAGCATTGTAAAGCACAGAGAGGTCTGGTAAAGCATAGGGAAGCATTGTAAAGCACAGAGAGGTATGGTAAAGCATAGGGAAGCATTGTAAAGCACAGAGAGGTCTGATAAAGCATAGGGAAGCATTGTAAAGCACAGAGAGGTGTGGTAAAGCATAGGCAAGCATTGTAAAGCACAGAGAGGTCTGGTAAAGCATAGGGAAGCATTGTAAAGCACAGAGAGGTCTGGTAAAGCATAGGGAAGCATTGTAAAGCACAGAGAGGTCTGATAAAGCATCGGGAAGCATTGTAAAGCACAGAGAGGTGTGGTAAAGCATAGGCAAGCATTGTAAAGCACAGAGAGGTCTGGTAAAGCATAGGGAAACATTATAAAGCACAGAGAGGTATGGTAAAGCATAGGGAAGCATTGTAAAGCACAGAGAGGTCTGGTAAAGCATAGGGAAGCATTGTAAAGCACAGAGAGGTCTGATAAAGCATAGGGAAGCATTGTAAAGCACAGAGAGGTGTGGTAAAGCATAGGCAAGCATTGTAAAGCACAGAGAGGTCTGGTAAAGCATAGGGAAACATTATAAAGCACAGAGAGGTATGGTAAAGCATAGGGAAGCATTGTAAAGCACAGAGAGGTCTGATAAAGCATAGGGAAGCATTGTAAAGCACAGAGAGGTCTGGTAAAGCATAGGGAAGCATTGTAAAGCACAGAGAGGTCTGGTAAAGCATATAGAAAATAAATGGTAAACTAGCCCTTATTAAAGTCTCCCACAGTAAAAGCACAGCAAAGTGTTTAATTGATTGATTACAGTTAAATTCCAAATTTCTTTATCATTCTTCTTGTTTTTGCAACCACTTCGTGACCTATTTGTTTGAAAAATAAGTTTTATCGTATGTTTTTGTATTATTGCTTGGTAATTTAGAACAGACACTGTAAACATGCTAATGTGGGTACTTTCCCTGACTCAGATCTGTGCTGATTCCTTCACAAAAGAGGAACGAGCCCCCTCACCCCTCCCCCTCCTCCCCTCTAACCCCCCCTCTAACCCCCCCTCCCCCTCCCCCTCCCCCTCCTCCCCTCTAACCCCCCCTCCCCCCCCTCCCCCTCCCCCTCCTCCCCTCTAACCCCCCCTCTAACCCCCCCTCCCCCTCCCCCTCCTCCCCTCTAACCCCCCCTCTAACCCCCCCTCCCCCTCCCCCTCCTCCCCTCTAACCCCCCCTCTAACCCCCCCTCCCCCTCCCCCTCCTCCCCTCTAACCCCCCCTCCCCCCCTCCCCCTCCTCCCCTCTATCCAGCCAAGTAAAATGAAAACCAGACTATAAATAGAAGCTGTACAGAGACAAGGACATCTGTGTGCCTGCACTAATCACTTCCCTTTCTGTCTCCGTTATGAAAACTCATGTCAGTGTGAGTGTTTCTAAAATGATCCCTTCTCATCCCTCCAGCACTGTCATTCCATTGCACCTTAATAATAATAATAATAATAATAATAATAATAATAATAATAATAATAATAATAATCATCATCATAATAAAAATCATAAGGCGCGCTAGTCTAACACAGTCCCATCTCATCCCTCCAGCGCTGTCATTACCAGCACCTTAATAATAATGAGCACTAGTCTAATCAAATCAAATCAAATCAACGCGCCCTTCATGGTGTATCTCAAAGCACTTTACAGGACAAAACAGTCACATTTCTAAAAACAAAACAAACAAACCAACTGAATAAAAGTTTAAGAAATATCAAATATAAACACCAGTAACTAAATTAAAAAAAAATTCATATATATATATATATATATATATATAATGCAGCTACAATACAACCAGATGCAACAATTAAAAACTAAAACAGATAGATACATACATACATATATATCCATATACATATTATAAAAATTCCATCTCAAACAAATATGTTTTTAGTCTGCTTTTAAAAACAGATCTAGTCTCAGCTTCCCTCACATGTGTTGGCAGCTCATTCCAAAGTGTGGGGGCTCTATAACAAAAAGCTCTTCCCCCCCCCATTAAACATCATTTATTTTAGGGATTACCAGCAATCCCGTATTCAGGGATCTAAGGTTACGATTGGGGGTGTATGGGGTAAGCAGTTCTCCTATTATTATTATTATTATTATTATTATTATTATTATTATTATTATTATTTATTTCTTAGCAGACGCCCTTATCCAAGGCGACTTACAGTCGTAAGCAAATACATTTGTTAATAGGTTGGTGCCAAATTATTTAGGGCCTTATAAGTTAATAACAGTATTTTAAAATCAACTCTAAAATTCACAGGAAGCCAATGCAAAGAAGCCAGCACTGGGGTGATAGGTTCTCTTTTTCTGGTTTTAGTTAAGATTCCTCAAATTATAAAAAAGATGATTTTGTAACTAAAAGAGTAGGGTCAAAGATCACACCTAAATTTCTCAATTCTAGTACAGGTTCAAAAGTCTGCTGAAATCCAGGCCACATGGTTCAGGCTTATCTAGGTGGTTTGATGAACCCACTAACATGTTTGCCTATAATATCACCCAGCGGGACCATATCAATGGAAAATAATAAAGGACCTAAAACAGAACCCTGTGGAACCCCACAAACTTATTCAGACAATGCAGATTTTTCATCCCCAGTTAAAACAACTCCAGATACACCCACTAAATCTTGCAGGCGATTGATTAAGGTAGAGTGATCCACAATTAAAACTGACATAGATGTTGTTTTGTGTCAAAAATTGATGCAGTCGGTTTGCAACTACCATTTCTAATATTATTATTTATTTCTTAGCAGACGCCCTTATCCAGGGCGACTTACAATTGTTACAAGATATCGCATTATTTTTACATACAATTACCCATTTAAGCAGTTGGGTTTTTTACTGGAACAATCTAGGAAAAGTATCTTGCTCCAGGGTACAGCAGCAGTGTCCCCCCCACCTGGGATTGAACCCACGACCCTCTAGTCAAGAGTCCAGAGCCCTAACCACTACTCCACACTGCTGCTCCACATCTTTGCAGGAAGGTTTGAAATAGGCCTACAATTATGTAGAATTGTTGGATCCAGGTTCTTTTTGTTGATCATTGGCTTTATGACAGCTACCTTAAGAGCCGATGGAACTGGCCCTGAAGAAAGTGAACCATTAATAAAATTAAGAATATACGTATTAAGAGAACAAAATATTTCTTTCAATAATTTAGTTGGAATAGGATAAAGAATACAGGGAGTAGGTTTAATATGCTTGACTATATCATTTAAACCGGAGAGAAGGAATCAACACACTCCACTCTCAGCTTATTAATAATAATGAGCGCTAGTCTACACACTCCACAAGCAGCTCATTAATAATAATGAGCGCTAGTCTACACATGCCACTCTCAGCTCATTAATAATAATGAGCGCTAGTCTACACACTCCACTCTCAGTTCATTAATAATAATGAGCTATAGTCTACACACTCCACTCTCAGTTCATTAATAATAATGAGCGCTAGTCTACACACTCCACACTCAGCTCATTAATAATAATGAGCGCTAGTCTACACACTCCACACTCAGCTCATTAATAATAATGAGCGCTAGTCTACACACTCCACTCTCAGCTCATTAATAATAATGAGTGCTAGTCTACACACTCCACACTCAGCTCATTAATAATAATGAGCGCTAGTCTACACACTCCACTCTCAGCTCATTAATAATAATGAGCGCTAGTCTACACACTCCACACTCAGCTCATTAATAATAATGAGCGCTAGTCTACACACTCCACACTCAGCTCATTAATAATAATGAGCGCTAGTCTACACACTCCACTCTCAGCTCTCCAGTGCTGTAACCTGAGATCCAGCCCCCACCCTGCCCGCCCCGCAGCATTTTAATTTAAAAACAGCGTTGATAAGCCTGACGGTTCACTTTCCCTCGAATGCCCGTGGTTTCGTGCAGCAGCATTGACCTCCCTGTCACCCCCCCCCCCCCCGCTTGCTGTGCAGATGGAACATTGTGATAGGAGAGCTGTAAATACATGCTTTGTTAGCTACCTGAGCCTCTGTCCAGCCCTGTATGGAAACTACATCATACCTATTGAGGTGCAGCAAATATAACTCCATTCGGAAAATGCAGACTGCTATTTTAGTATTGGAAAGATAATTCCGCTCAGCTGAAACGCTGGTCAGCTTGACTCTAGTTTCAATAACACTGATGAAGGCACTAGAGCCCAAACGCTGGTCTGCTTGACTCTAGTTTCAATAACACTGATGAAGGCACTAGAGCCCAAACGCTGGTCTGCTTGACTCAGTTTAGTTTCAATAACACTGATGAAGGCACTAGAGCCCAAACGCTGGTCTGCTTGACTCAGTTTAGTTTTAATAACACTGATGAAGGCACTGGAGCCCAAACGCTGGTCTGCTTGACTCAGTTTAGTTTTAATAACACTGCTGAAGTGCAGCAACAACAATAAATAATAATTCGTACTGTCAGGAGATCTAATTTGCTTTCTTGGCGACTGTGTTTTGATGACATTGCCCTTTCCAGCAGCCCTAAAAACCAAGGTGCCTCATTATTATACCAAACTCTCTTCAAAGAGACTGGCCTGAATACAGAGTAGAGAAACCAGGGTGTTTGCAAGGACAGGCCAGCCCTTCATTAAAGCAATTACACTCCAAAACTCAAACTGCTCCGCTCTTGGGACGGGGCTGAACTTGATCCTTATCTGGGATGATGACTCACCTGGTGTCAGGTAAGAGAGCTTTGCTGTGGCCACAAGAATGCCAGGGAGGAAGACAGTGTTTGAAACTCCTGCACACGAGTCCTGCTGCTGCACCCAGTCGTGGGGTTCAGAACTCCCCTCAGTGAAGTCTATTATTATTAATATTGAAATGATCAGGAGTTTGAGCAGGGTTAGAAACTCACACTAGCCCTGCTGCTGCTGCTGCTGCACCCAGTCCTGGGGTTCAGAACTCCCCTCAGTGAAGTCTATTATTATTAATATTGAAATGATCAGGAGCCAGGAGTTTGAGCAGGGTTAGAAACTCACACTAGCCCTGCTGCTGCTGCTGCTGCACCCAGTCCTGGGGTTCAGAACTCCCCTCAATGAAGTCTATTATTATTAATATTGAAATGATCAGGAGCCAGGAGTTTGAGCAGGGTTAGAAACTCACACTAGCCCTGCTGCTGCTGCTGCTGCTGCACCCAGTCCTGGGGTTCAGAGCTCCCCTCAATGAAGTCTATTATTATTAATATTGAAATGATCAGGAGCCAGGAGTTTGAGCAGGGTTAGAAACTCACACTAGCCCTGCTGCTGCTGCTGCTGCTGCACCCAGTCCTGGGGTTCATAACTCCCCTCAATGAAGTCTATTATTATTATTAATATTGAAATGATCAGGAGCCAGGAGTTTGAGCAGGGTTAGAAACTCACACTAGCCCTGCTGCTGCTGCTGCTGCTGCACCCAGTCCTGGGGTTCAGAGCTCCCCTCAGTGAAGTCTATTATTATTTATATTGAAATGATCAGGAGCCAGGAGTTTGAGCAGGGTTAGAAACTCACACTAGCCCTGCTGCTGCTGCTGCTGCACCCAGTCCTGGGGTTCAGAACTCCCCTCAGTGAAGTCTATTATTATTTATATTGAAATGATCAGGAGCCAGGAGTTTGAGCAGGGTTAGAAACTCACACTAGCCCTGCTGCTGCTGCTGCTGCACCCAGTCCTGGGGTTCAGAACTCCCCTCAGTGAAGTCTATTATTATTTATATTGAAATGATCAGGAGCCAGGAGTTTGAGCAGGGTAATATAGAATATATTATTAATATAGAATAAATGAGATCATGAACTACATGAGGGTCTGGATGGAGGTTTAATTGTTTCAGAAGCGGCCATCTGCCCCTGGCCTGCAGTCTTCATTTTGCACAGATTGTCACCAGACATTTTACCATACACTCCTCACCTCCTGCAGACGTTTCTGATTGTGCTCGGCTACCATGCAATGCATTTCATACCAATATTTCTAACCTTGGCGATTATTATTACGCGATTATGATGTGCCTGCTCTGGTTATTATGCACACACAAAAATACGATGAGCAACTCTGAGCAAATCTACCAACCTGGTTTTGCAGTAGGAACTGCCTACTGCATTAATCCTGCTACAAAAAAAACTAAAGGACGGTAATACAAATAATAATACCAATTGCAAAAGCACCACTGCCTTTATCGAGCGCTACTCTCCTGTCAAAATCCCATCTGGTACTATGCAATAATAATGAGCGTATGTCTAGTGTCTCTGCTTGCACAGGGTTAATAGTGCTGTTGGTGTGCAACAAAGGATAGGCTACAGCACCTGTAATACAACACCGCAGTAATATAGGGCAGGTTACAGCAGACACGCATTTCAACACAGGCGCTGTAATCAAATGCAGCTCTCAGACTTCGTTAAACTCTTATTTCAGGGATGGTAATGAGACTCCCGTTGCATTGCGGTTTGATCCGTTCCTGGTTTTTACTGTCAGTTTAATAAGACACTCACCTGAGCTGGTTACCAGCACCACGCTGGGGCTGATCAAGCTCGTAGTAAAACCTGGAGTGGGTGAAACTGCCGTGCAACAGGAGTCTTAAGCTGAGGGAACACGAAGCCACTTTCTGGCTCGGAACTTGGTTTCTGGAGACTAGGTTTCAGGCCACTGCGCGGCACACCAGGGGAGACTTGGGGTTTGATACAGCAAAGCCTCAAACTAGGTCTCCCATTGGTCTCCTGAAACCAGGTTTCAAGCCCATGTGGCTTCCTGTTCCCTCACCTATAATTCCATCCCTATATTACTGAATGCACAAAAGCTGCATTCCATGATGTATTTTCAGAGCGTTTAAAATGCAAATAGACCACAAGCACCGTGTTGAGAAATTCCCTAACGGAAGCAGCAGTCAAATTAGCAATGAGGGCGATTAATAATCAAGCCACCCGGAATGTTTTAAAAATAACATGTTGTTTTGTTTTACAATAACAATCTGCAACAACGAGGGATTTAATGATACACTAATGTCACGATACGGTACACTAATGTCACGATATGGTACCTGTCACGATACATGCAATGGTCTTGTATGATTTACAACAAGGACAAGCGATCATTTAATGACAGACCACTTTGAAGTGTGGATTCCCACCAGCTGTAAAACACGCTTCATTCAAGAACCGCTGTGTGAGCTACAGCGAGCTGTGCGGCTGTGGTCATGTGTCACAATACACGCCTCTATTAGAAATATCATGTAAAGAAAGCATTCATCGACAGAGTGAAACGATACGCTCCTAGCTAGAACTACAGTTCCCAGCATGCCTGCTGACAATGGTGAGGGATGATGGGAGCTGTAATTTAATGAGAGTGAGCTGTGCGGCTGTGGTCTTGTATCACAATACAAACGATACAGACCTCTATTACAAAAAAGCACCACATCAATGAATTAATCAATCAAATGATTTGTATATAGCGCCTTTCACTGCAAAGCCCTCTCAAAACGCTTCACAATCAAATGCCAAACAATTCAGAAACCGCCAATCCAGCAGCGTGCCCGCTGGATACCCAGAGCTTCATCGGATAGCAAATAATTAGGAAAAAAAAACAAACAAACCTGTCTTTAAAAAAAAAAAAAAAAAAAGTGTTTATTTAACATTAAAAAGTGAAAAAAAAAACACAACAGCAACACACACTTTTACATCAACTACCCCCACCAACAGTATACACACAGTTCATCATGAAGAAATAATAATAATAATAATAATAATAATAATAATAATAATAATAATAATAATAATAATAATAATAATAATAATAATACAAACATTAACAACATGGTTTTGTTTTGACAGGGGAAAAAATGATGTTACACAACAATGACTGATGTCTTGGCAACAAGAAACCTCTGTCCTCTCCCTCTCCCTCTCTGATGTGTTTAGAAGGAGACACCATCTTACTTCTCCCTCTCCTCTCGACACTGTCACTTCACAGCCTCGCCACGGCAGTAAAAACGATGAGAGGAAAACTCACTTCCAATCGGCTTTTAAACCTCTCAGTGCGGAGGTTAATTGCCACTGATTGGGACTCCATTGTAAAGGTGAGGGAAGGACAGATTTTCTTGTTTTGAAATTCACACATTAATGAATAGACTTATTTAATACCTGCTGATAAAATACTTCTTAAAAGGCGATTACAAGTATCAGAAAACCTGTGGCCAACAGTTTTGCATCCCCCTACAGAATTAACAAATTTTGCCTCATAAAGTCGAATGAAACCTGCTGAATAATGTGACGTTAACATATTGAATTACACAACCCTTTGTAGTTTTCCCCCCATATACTTAACGAAAGATCGCACTGCTTTGAAAGGACACAGTGTTTCATCTTTGCTTTAATGCAGGACATCAGTGAGAGTTATAAGATTCAGTGTCAGGATTATTAAATAGTTGGCATGTTGCAGTTCAGATCCTGCATAGCGGTTTGATCAATTCCTGGTTTTACTATGTGTTTGATAATAAGACACACCTGAGCTTGTTACCTTTACTCTACGCACCCTGCTCCTTGGTTGTGATGGGTAAAATAAAATGTAAAAAACGCACTGTTTAAAGGGGCTGGGGGACACAGTGGTTCACGAGGCTGGGAGGAAAGTTGCAGACTAAAAGTTAGCTCACACACACACAGACTTGCGGTAATGGATCCAGCAACATATATATATACTATTCACAGCGAGCAAATTTTTTTTAAAAAAAAGGTTTGACATCTGCTTTTGAGAAAAGCCATTCAGTCAGCCACTCAAGTTAAATCAAGTCAAGTCCACCGAATCACTAAATTCAGTCTGCAGGTTTGCAAACTTGAGTCCAGACGTACCTGCAATGAAATCATTGGACCATGCCCATTTTTCCTCATGGTTTTTATAAATAAATAAGGATGCTAGATATAGCCTCCCCCCCCCCCCCCCCCACACTCAGTCTTTGGGGTGGGGGGTGCAGGGAGGGGTTGCGGGTTGGAGCCCCCACTCTCTCACTCTCTCAGCTGCACTTGCAGGACTTGACAACCATGTTGGAGAGCTGCTCCACCTTGTGCTGTCTCCCCACGTAGTAGAGGATGGGGAGAGGCTCCAGGACCTGGGGGACGCAGCAGGGCTGGGCGGATGCTCCCGGGTTGTGATGGTTATAGAGAGACAGGATCTGAGGGGAGAGAGGGTGGGGGGGGGGGGGGGGGTCACAGTCAGTACTCAGATCAGTGTCAGGATTCACTGATCAAACAGTACAAGTGCACACTGCCTGTTGCATTGTGGCTTCAGCACCTATATCTATCACTGTATTTAGTGTTTTATGCATTGTTTTTTTTTACTGTATCTTGTGAAGCGATTTGTGATGGTGGTCCACTATGAAAGGCGCTATATAAAATAGACTGATTGATTGATTGATTTATTTATATATAGGGCAGCAGTGTGGAGTAGTGGTTAGGGCTCTGGACTCTTGACCGGAGGGTCGTGGGTTCAATCCCAGGTGGGGGACACTGCTGCTGTACCCTTGAGCAAGGTACTTTACCTAGATTGCTCCAGTAAAAAAACAACTGTATAAATGGGTAATTGTATGTAAAAATAATGCGATATCTTGTAACAATTGTAAGTCACCCTGGATAAGGGCGTCTGCTAAGAAATAAATATATATATATATATACCAAGTGCACTGAATCGATAAATACAGTCTGCAGGTTTGCAGGAAAACTGAACGTATTAAACGGTATAAATGAGTCAGTTTTAACCAGAGTAATTCTCCATTAAATCACAGTCAACAAAAATATATTTCAAGAATCACAGTACAAGTATTAATACAATTAAGAGCAAGATAAATACAATGACTTTGGTTCTAGCAAGTACAAGTGTGACAAAATACAATTCAATAATACAGCAGATAACAGTGTCAGTGATAGTTACATCAGGATATAATTAAATACAAAATACTACAGATTAAATAACACTTGACAGATTACAGTACTCTAAAGTACAGGATCAAATGCCGTAAAATAGGGGGCAGATAAGAGCAACTAAATATATATATATATATATATATAGAGAGAGAGAGTGAGAGAGAGAGAGAATAATAGAGGAGCTTCAGTGAGTTACAGGAAAATAATTCCATCAAGGGTTTCTGTGACGTCATAAATGTCAGGACTGCCCAGATGTCAGGACTGCCCAGTCCCTGACCACATTCCGGCGCCTCCTTAAGACTCACCTCTTCAAACAGCACCTGTAGAACTCCTCTGTTTGTATCCTGGGACACTATCACCCTTCATGTAAATGTGCTTTATTTTGCTCTTATCTGCCCCCTATTTTACTGCATTTAATCCTGTACTTCAGAATACTGTAATCTGCCAAGTGTTTAACCTGTAGTACTTCGTATTTAATCACATCCTGATGTAACTATCACTATTTAATCATATCCTGATGTCACTATCACTATTATCTGCTGTATTATTGAATTGTGGTTTGTCACACTTGTACTTTGCTTGAACAAAAGTTATTGTATTTCTTGCTCTTATTGTATTACTTGTATTGTAACACTTGAAATGTATTTGCTTACGATTGAAAGTCACCCTGGGTAAGGGCGTCTGCTAAGAAATAAATAATAATAATAATAATAATAATAATAATGAGAGCGAAGGTGGGGTTTCTAAACTGTCACAGAACCCCGAGATGGAATTGTTTTCCTGTGACTCACTGAAGAGGCCCGTCTATTATTTTTTATAATCCATGGATACTCTTGTGATGCTGATATTAAAGAAGACGAGGTTCAGCAGTACAGTTGGTTTTTTTAAACGTAGTGTTTCAGCGCTGTACAGACGTTCTGTGTCGTTATGCGTTTCTCTGAGATACGAATGCACCAGTTTGTTTGTTTCTTAACGTATTCTCATTGTGTTGCTCATTAATGAACATTTCCGTACTGTGGGTGTTGTCGAGTGATTGAAAACGAGACATGATGTGTTTGAATTGAAAGCGATGGTCTCGAGGAGTCGAATGGGTCAAAGTTCAAGTATATTTTCCTCTAGAGGAATTATCATTTTTTGACATCACTACTGTGGTATTAAGCCTATTTATTTTTAGAATGGCTCAGGATGCAAATATAGCCTTCATCCATGTATTATATACACACATATATATTAAGGTACACAAGGAACTGGATTGTTCAAACGGTTTCTTTTTAAAATAAATCAGAGAGCGACTCATGCATCACGAGGAGGAAGCTGATAATTTGGGTTTTAATGCCGATCTCCATGGTAATTATGGCACAGCTGCCACCCCACTCGTATGTGAATCCTGGATGACAGCATGGAAAGCCCCAATGCTTTCTGTACAACCCTGTCCTACTGGGGATGCTAAGCTGATTTTAATAGCAAATAAACGTCCTGGAAACTCCCCAAGATACCAGCTAATGGATCAAGGGATTTTTTTTTTATTTTTTTTTAAATATATATATATATATAAGTGCTGGCACTCCTACAGACCAGCATGGATTGATGTCTATCTTTCTTTCCTTATACAGTAAAAGTTTCCCACAGTAAAAACACAGCAAAGTGTAATAAAGCCTGATAAAGCACAGGCAAGCATTGTAAAGCACAGAGAGGTCTGGTAAAGCATAGGGAAGCATTGTAAAGCACAGAGAGGTCTGGTAAAGCATAGGGAAGCATTGTAAAGCACAGAGAGGTATGGTAAAGCATAGGGAAGCATTGTAAAGCACAGAGAGGTATGGTAAAGCATAGGGAAGCATTGTAAAGCACAGAGAGGTGTGGTAAAGCATAGGGAAGCATTGTAAAGCACAGAGGTATGCACAAGATAACAAACTGCACGAGATAACATCTCTTATTGAGTAAGAGACACCCAACGCATTGAGTTATACAGCAAGCTTCACCTGTGAGTCTCTGTACACACACACACACACGCACGCACGCACAAATACACATACTGTACATACAAACATATATTTACAGTATAATCCGGACCCTGTCCCTGTTACCTGTGAGTATCTGTTGTCTGCGTTCCAGATGAAGGTACAGGGCCCCATGCAGAAGTTGGCGTAGTATCCTTTGGGCTCGTGAATCCACTTCCAGCCCAGATCCTTACGGAAGTCAATGTAAAGAGGCTGCACACAGCAATTCTTCTCTGTGGAGCTGTGCGGGCAGAGAGGAGTTAGTTTATATTGTGCATTTACCAGAGTTCAACATGGCTTTGTTTTTTAATATGCTTTACCAGACCTCTCTGTGCTTTACAATGCTTCCCTATGCTTTACCACACCTCTCTGTGCTTTACAATGCTTCCCTATGCTTTACCAGACCTCTCTGTGCTTTACAATGCTTCCATATGCTTTACCAGACCTCTCTGTGCTTTACAATGCTTCCCTATGCTTTACCAGACCTCTCTGTGCTTTACAATGCTTCCATATGCTTTACCAGACCTCTCTGTGCTTTACAATGCTTCCCTATGCTTTACCAGACCTCTCTGTGCTTTACAATGCTTCCCTATGCTTTACCAGACCTCTCTGTGCTTTACAATGCTTCCCTATGCTTTACCAGACCTCTCTGTGCTTTACAATGCTTCCTTATGCTTTACCATACCTCTCTGTGCTTTATAATGCTTGCCTATGCTTTACCATACCTCTCTGTGCTTTACAATGCTTGCCTATGCTTTACCATGCTTTCACTGCGCTGTATTACACTGTGCTGTGCTGTTACTGTGCTGTATCACACTGTGCTGTATTACACTGTGCTGTATTACACTGTGCTGTGCTTTCACTGTGCTGTATTACACTGTGCTGTATTACACTGTACTGTGCTGTATTACACTGTGCTGTGCTGTTACTGTGCGTATTACACTGTGCTGTATTACACTGTGCTGTATTACACTGTGCTATGCTGTATTACACTGTGTTGTATTACACTGTGTTGTATTACACTGTGCTGTGCTGTATTACACTGTGCTGTATTACACTGTACTGTGCTGTATTACACTGTGCTGTGCTGTTACTGTGCGTATTACACTGTGCTGTATTACACTGTGCTGTATTACACTGTGCTATGCTGTATTACACTGTGTTGTATTACACTGTGCTGTATTACACTGTGCTGTGCTGTATTACACTGTGCTGTGCTGTATTACACTGTGCTGTATTACACTGTGCTGTGGTGTATTACACTGTGCTATGCTGTATTACACTGTGCTGTATTACACTGTGCTATGCTGTATTACACTGTGCTGTATTACACTGTGCTGTGCTGTATTACACTGTGCTATGCTGTATTACACTGTGCTGTATTACACTGTGCTCTGCTGTGCTGTTACTGTGCTGTGCTGTCACTGTGGGAAACGTTTAGAAAGGGTTACCCTAGGCAGGACTGCGACGCCACGTCTCGTTTGCTCCGGGACGATCCCGGCGGGTTGGACCGATCCTGCGGGACTGACATGAGTAGGATGTGGGGGGTCTTATAGTTCTGAATGGCGGCGATCGAGCGGCGGTCCCCGCGTACGTCTTCAAGACCTGCGGAAAAATGTAACGTCATACAAAAAATAAAAAAGGGTCCTGCTTCAGTTTTTCTCCATGACAAAGCCTCTTTACACCCAGGAACTCGAGAGCAGATGTCAGCGAGCTACCAGCTTCTGGAGGACAAAGACCAGCCCTGCAGATGTCACTGGGCACCTGGCCGGAAGGGGCCGCTGTAGCGCGATCAGGAGAAACAGTCCCTAGAGTTTTGCCTCCCTAATCCCAGCGCTAGAGCCAATGCTCCCTGTGGAATCCACAGCGAAGATTGTTGACTTCGCACAGACAGGACGTGAACCAGCCAAGACTGTGCGACTCCCCCTGCACACCACGCGGCCATGCCTTTACCAGGGGAGACCCTCGGGGACCCCTGCGCTGCCCTGACTGTGTGAATCCCTCTGCACACCACATGGCCGTGCCTTTACCAGGGGAGACTCTCGGGGACCCCTGCGCTCCCCTGACTGTGTGACTCCCCTTGCAGACCACACGGCCGTGCCTTTACCAGGGGAGACTCTCGGGGACCCCTGCGCTCCCCTGACTGTGTGACTCCCCTTGCACACCACACGGCCGTGCCTTTACAGGGGAGACCCTCGGGGACCCCTGCGCTCCCCTGACTGTGTGACTCCCCTTGCACACCACACGGCCGTGCCTTTACAGGGGAGACCCTCGGGGACCCCTGCGCTCCCCTGACTGCGTGACTCCCCCTGCACACCACACGGCCGTGCCTTTACAGGGGAGACCCTCGGGGACCCCTGCGCTCCCCTGACTGCGTGACTCCCCTTGCACACCACACGGCCGTGCCTTTACAGGGGAGACCCTCGGGGACCCCTGCGCTCCCCTGACTGTGTGACTCCCCCTGCACACCACACGGCCGTGCCTTTACAGGGGAGACCCTCGGGGACCCCTGCACTCCCCTGACTGCGTGACTCCCCCTGCACACCACAATACACAATGACACACAATAGGACTCACCGTAAAATGTGACTTTAAAGGTCTCAGCTTGAGCCCCGCAAGGGCAGTGCAGTTTGAGCTCAAAACCCTGCTCCTCCTCTGCAGGAGGAACGAGAAACAACAGATACGTTATTGCATTGCAAGAAACCGCAGCTAGCAAAACAGTAAGTCGGTCATCAGTCATCGCCGCTCACCGCTGCTCTGCATCCACTCCTTGATGGCTTTTGTCACGTCGAAAGAAATCCACGAAGTCAGGTCCTGCTGAGTTAAAAAACGGGAGTCGATGTAGCGGGAGCTATTCCCTGTGCCCTGGGAGGAGGGAGAGAGGGAAAGGGAATGGGGTTAACATTCAGGGAGGGTAACGATACACTCGGGTCACGATACGATACATATCACGATACACATCGTATCGCGACCTGCATGTCACGATACAAGCGACGGTCCTGACAGTCTACTTCTTCTATGATGCAAAATAAGATTATTATTTAATGATGGACTATTTTGTTAAAAGACAAACATTTTATGAAACAGGGAGAGTTCGTATTCATATTGTAAAACACACTTTATATTCAGGAACCGCTCGGTGAACTACAGTGAGCTGTGCTGCTGTATCACAATACACGCCTCTATTAGAAATATCGTGTAAAGAAAGCATTGTGAACAATACGCTCCTAGCTAGAACTACAGTTCCCAGCATGCCTCCTCGTCTGCTGGCAATGGTGAGGGATGATGGGAGCTGTAGTTCTTTAATGACAGCGAGCTGTGCGGCTGTGGTCTCGTATCACAATACAAATGATACAGACCTCTATTAGATATAGCGTGTAAAGAAAGCATCGCGATGGTGAGTCGGTACACTACAAGTCAACACTCAGTTCAACAAGGCAGTGTCCCTTATAAATGTTTGGTAAAAGTGCTTATTACACTTTACTGTGCTTTTACTGGGAGCAGCTTTTAGAAGAGTCTTCCTGAGTCCTTTCAAATCATGTGACAATGTGACCTTTCAACTCTGCCAGCCCCGCCTCCTTTCTCTCTGTCTGAGGAAAAGCAGAGCAGCTTGGGCTGGCAGTGTTGTTTGTGTAATCGTACGTCTGTTGTCACAAAGAAATGGATTTTCCTTGCTTTTCAATACTTTTTTTCCACCCCCTCTCCCCCTCCATTTATTATTAAGTTGTGTTGAAAATGCCCCATCATTTAAGTAACACAAGCCAGTAGTTTTAAGGGGACACATGCAAGTGGAAGGAAAATTGGAAACAGATGTTATTCCAGGGAGTGGAACTGTAACGTAACTTTTTGACCTCACTAAACTGAATACATAAAGGCCTGGCTTCCCATTACAGCACCTGGGGGGTGTTCAACACGGTATCTAGTTTCAAATTGCAGCTGTTTTTCTCAGTCCCAATCTCTTCTTAACCCTCCCAGTCTCCCAGTCTCCCCCACTCTCTCCTAGTCTCTCCCAGTCTCCCCCACTCTCTCCCAGTCTCTACCCACTCTCTCCTAGTCTCACCCACTCTCTCCCAGTCTCACCCACTCTCTCCGTCTCTACCCACTCTCTCCTAGTCTCACCCACTCTCTCCCAGTCTCACCCACTCTCTCCGTCTCTACCCACTCTCTCCTAGTCTCACCCACTCTCTCCCAGTCTCACCCACTCTCTCCGTCTCTACCCACTCTCTCCTAGTCTCACCCACTCTCTCCCAGTCTCACCCACTCTCTCCTAGTCTCTAGCCACTCTCTCCCAGTCTCCCCCACTCTCTCCCAGTCTCTCCTAGTCTCCCCCACTCTCTCCCAGTCTCCTCCACTCTCCCAGTCTCTACCCACTCTCTCCCAGTCTCTACCCAGTCTGCCCCACTCTCTCCCAGTCTCTACCCATTCTCTCCTAGTCTCACCCACTCTCCTAGTCTCACCCACTCTCTCCCAGTCTCACCCACTCTCTCCCAGTCTCACCCAGTCTCTCCTAGTCTCCCCCACTCTCTCCCAGTCACCACTCTCTACCCCCTATCTCCCACTCTATCCGATTCTCTCCCACTCTCTCCCAGTGTCTACCAGTCTCCCCCATTCTCTCCCATCCTCCCCCACTCTCTCCGTCTGTCCCATTTCCCCCACCCTCTCAAAATCAATCCCTCTCTCACACTCTCCCCCAAACCTGCTCAGCATTTCCCATTATCCTCCTACTTTCTCCCATTCTTTCCTAGTCCTCCCTAGTCCCTTCCCATTCCCCCCCAGTCCCCTCACCTTGTACAGCTCTATTCTCTGCTCCTTCTTGGGCTCTATGGTGGACTGCTTGACAAACAGCCTCAGCTCTGCGTAGTGAATCAGGGCCTCGCTCGAGATGTTCCTCCTCATCTGAGACATGTTGAAGAACAGCTGCTTGCAGGTCTCCTGCTTCGACTGGTCTTCAGGCAAAAAGAAATCTAAACAGACACAACCGTAAAAACTGAGTCAAGCAGACCAGCGTTTGGGCTCTAGTGCCTTCATCAGTGTGATTGAAACTAAACTGAGTCAAGTAGACCAGCGTTTGGGCTCCAGTGCCTTCATCAGTGTGATTGAAACTAAACTGAGTCAAGCAGACCAGCGTTTGGGCTCCAGTGCCTTCATCAGTGTGATTGAAACTAAACTGAGTCAAGCAGACCAGCGTTTGGGCTCTAGTGGCTTCATCAGTGTGATTGAAACTAAACTGAGTCAAGCAGACCAGCGTTTGGGCTCTAGTGCCTTCATCAGCGTTACTGAAACTAAACTGAGTCAAGCAGACCAGCGTTTGGGCTCTAGTGCCTTCATCAGTGAATAATGAGTAACTATACTGTAGTGGGGTAGCTCTTCCGATTCTAATCTCTCATTTACAAACGGGCTGCCCATTTCGATGCGACCGTGGCGCTATCGTGGAGTTTCACTGTTCGATAATTCTCAGACAGCACATTACACTGGTCCTGTATTTCCCTGTATAAGGACCCTGGACTGGTTCTCTGTACTGAATGTTTAAATGAAGAGGTGTAGGAGCTCTCCTCTGTGTCACAGTTAAATTAAAAACACATGTCCTCCCCCTTCCTGGCCCCCCACCCCTCCTGGGTGTGTGCTCACAGAGCTGAAGCAGGAATGTAAGACACCATTACAACCCCCCCTGCCCCCCCCTGGAGAGTTTCCTCTAATAAACTTATCGGAAGACAGAAATAGAGGAAAAAAAAGTAACACCACACTTTTTTTTTTTCTCTTTCTTCCTGGGCTATAAAACTTGCAGTGGGTAATTATATCCTGTGCCCTATCCTTCTCTCTTATGTTGAAGAGAGTAAAAACACAGCCAAGTGTAATAAAGCATAGTGAAAGCCTGATAAAGCATAGGGAAGCATTGTAAAGCACAGAGAGGTCTGGTAAAGCACAGGCAAGCATTGTAAAGCACAGAGAGGTCTGGTAAAGCATAGGAAGCATTGTAAAGCATAGGGAAGCATTGTAAAGCACAGAGAGGTATGGTAAAGCATAGGGAAGCATTGTAAAGCACAGAGAGGTCTGGTAAAGCATAGGGAAGCATTGTAAAGCACAGAGAGGTCTGGTAAAGCATAGGGAAGCATTGTAAAGCCCCCCAAAATGTATTTGTGTTCTCCATTTTCTATGTGTTGAGCTTCATAGCTGGTGTGAAAGTTCACTGGTCTGATTAAGGGCACATCAAACTTGACTGTCCTGAAAACTGGACGCCTGTCTTTTTACACTTCTAAAAGACTGAAAACTTTCAGAATGGTAGCATATTGATTTAGAATGTATCAAATAAAAATAAAAATATATTTTCTACATAATGGGTTAAAAAAACACCACTGCCAGCAGCCTGTAACTAAAACACCTGGAATGATTTTTTTCAAAACAGGAGAATCTTCCAAGTTATTTATGCAGTAAAACAATCCATGTTACTGTGTTTCAGACTGTGTTTTAACAAAAAAAAAAAAAAAATAGAAGGGATGATTACATGTAATGGTTTGTTTTCTTTAATTACACTTGAATCTTGGCAACACTTCACAGACCTGGAAGAGGGAGTGGGAGAGGGGGAGGGAGAGAGGGAGGGATGGAGGGAGAAAGAGGGGGAGAGAACGAGAGGAGAGATGGAGAGAGAGAGAGGTGTACAGAACACAATACTTTTCTCTTTCTCTGTGATGCTGTGACCCCAGACTCTGTCCTCTGTGTTTACTGTGTCTGCTGTTAATGGGAGCTAGGAGACGGGGTGAGGGGAGCAAGGAGGGAGGGGAGCAGGGAAGGAGGGGAGCAGGGAACGAGGGGAGCAGGGAACGAGGGGAGCAGGGAGGGAGGGGATCTAGGAGACGGGGTGAGGGGAGCAGGGAGGAAGGGGAGCAGGGAGGAAGGGGAGCATAGGAAAGTGTAATACAGCACAGAGAGGTATGGTAAAGCATATTAAAAAAAACAAAACCATGGTAAACTAACCCTTATAAAAGTGTCCCATAGTAAAAGCACAACAAAATGTGATAAAGCCCAGCGAAAGAATGGTAAGGCATAGGTAAGCCCTGCGTGGTCGGACAGCCCTACACGCACACACATGCTTTGCAAGGCGTTTTCCTCTCTTACCTTAATTTCCACCTACATGTTCTCTCTGCCTTTACAGTAAAACAATAAACCTAGAGGCTCTTGTTGCAACAAGCTGGCAGACAGGGCTATCATTTAATTGGAGGGAGGAGGGAGAGCTGAATTCCTGGAGGGTTCAAAGAAGCGGTGTTGTTATACGGAGTGCCACCCCGATCCCAGAGTCTCTAACGCGATACGATGTGTATCTATCACGATACTCGCGATGGTCCTGATGTATGATGCCCAGTAAGAAACTTAAAAGAGGAATCGTTTTGTTAAAATACCAGCTATAAAACACACTTCATTCAAGAACCGCTCGGTGAACTACAGAACTAAAGTGTGAGGGATCGAATATTCGATTAGATTTTTCTTTTTCACAGTGTCTTTTCAATGACTAGAAGTCTTTTCCAGGCATTAAAAGGGTTAATTGCTGTGCAGTGTGTGCGTGGATCACTGGATTCACAAGGGAAGCTCAACTGAATGCGAAACAGGAAATGCTGAGACACAGCCTAGCCAACAGCTGTGGCCAAAAGTTTTGCATCACCTATAATTTTAGGATTGAGACATCATTAAAAAAAATATATATATATATAAATATATATATATCTCTCACTCGCTCTCTCTCTCTCTCTCTCTCTCTCTCTATATATATATATATATATATATATATATATATATATATATATATGAACATAACTTAAATCTTTTATTTAACATTGTGTAAACAAAGAAACCGAAAGCAAATGATGTTGCAAAAGTCTACCGGAAGCCATACTAGTAGTACAGTAGTATTTCATGTTAGATTTCTAAATGTCACATTACTGTCAGTTTTTCGTTAAGTATATGGAAAACTACAAAGCGGTGTGTAAAACGTGACATTATTAAGCAGGTTTCATTCCACTTTATGAATCAAAATTTGTTATTTCTACAGGAGGATGATAAACTTTTGGCCATAGCTGTGCATCGTGCAGGAAATGAATCACATGCAAGCTCAGCTGAACTCGCCCTCCATGAAATAACCAACGCAGGGTGTATGACAGAGAGACCAACATATATATAAATCTATGACACGGGGATCTGAAAAGCTACAACAGATAAAGTACCAGACCTGCTTTACAAAGCTTCCCTATGCTTTACCACACCTCTCTGTGCTTTACAATGCTTCCCTATGCTTTACCACACCTCTCTGTGCTTTACAATGCTTCCCTATGCTTTACCAGACCTCTCTGTGCTTTACAATGCTTCCCTATGCTTTACCACACCTCTCTGTGCTTTACAATGCTTCCCTATGCTTTACCAGACCTCTCTGTGCTTTACAATGCTTCCCTATGCTTTACCACACCTCTCTGTGCTTTACAATGCTTCCCTATGCTTTACCACACCTCTCTGTGCTTTACAATGCTTCCCTATGCTTTACCAGACCTCTCTGTGCTTTACAATGCTTCCCTGTGCTTTACCAGACCTCTCTGTGCTTTACAATGCTTCCCTATGCTTTACCAGACCTCTCTGTGCTTTACAATGCTTCTCTATGCTTTACCACACCTATCTGTGCTTTACAATGCTTCCCTATGCTTTACCATACCTCTCTGTGCTTTACAATGCTTCCCTATGCTTTACCATACCTCTCTGTGCTTTACAATGCTTCCCTATGCTTTACCAGACCTCTCTGTGCTTTACAATGCTTCCCTATGCTTTATCCAGACCTCTCTGTGCTTTACAATGCTTCCCTATGCTTTACCAGACCTCTCTGTGCTTTACAATGCTTCCCTATGCTTTACCATACCTCTCTGTGCTTTACAATGCTTCCCTATGCTTTACCAGACCTCTCTGTGCTTTACAATGCTTCCCTGTGCTTTACCACACCTATCTGTGCTTTACAATGCTTCCCTATGCTTTACCACACCTCTCTGTGCTTTACAATGCTTCCCTATGCTTTACCAGACCTCTCTGTGCTTTACAATGCTTCCCTAAGTTTTACCATGCTTCCACTGTGCTTTATTACACTTTGCTGTGCTTCCACTCTGATTTGATTTCCCTGGTTTCACACGACTATGGTAAGCAGCAGGTCTCTGTGCCTACATTTCGCTTCAGCGTACAAGGAAGGAAGGAGTCCATTCATTTCTAAGGGTAGATAACAGGACCATAACTACACAAACAAAACACACCAAAAAAAATTAAAAATAAATCGCCAGGGATTTTCTGTTGAGGTTAAAAAGGTTTCTACTCTTGCCTTCATCAGCGTTTTGCAGAAAACAGAAGCCGATTGATAAATTCACAGTGAGGCACAATGCTTGGGAACTACATAATTACTGTGCAAAATTACCAGGGGAAACTTTGATGAGGGAATCGACGTGGCTCAGTTTCACAAACCTCTGGGGACACGGAGCAGTGACAGCTAGCACAAAAAATAAGGTTTCTTGTAAGTTTTGAACTGTACTTTTTTTTTTTAAATAATGAACTACCTAAGTAACAGGGGTAGAAACTAGCTCTGCTGCACCCAGTCCTGGGGCTCAGAACTCACTCCCCTCAATGAAGTATATTATTATTATTATTATTATTATTATTAATATTGAAATGAAAAGGAGCCAGGAGATTGAGCAGGGTTAGAAACTCACACTAGCCCTGCTGCTGCTGCACCCAGTCCTGGGGTATAGAGCTCCCCTCAATGAAGTCTATTATTATTAATATTGAAATGATCAGGAGCCAGGAGTTTGAGCAGGGTTAGAAACTCACACTAGCCCTGCTGCTGCTGCACCCAGTCCTGGCTTGAAGTCTAGAACTCCACTTCATTAATTAAATGTGCTTTACAATGCTTCCCTATGCTTTACCAGACCTCTCTGTGCTTTACAATGCTTCCCTATGCTTTACCAGACCTCTCTGTGTTTTACAATGCTTCCCTATGCTTTACCAGACCTCTCTGTGCTTTACAATGCTGTGCCAGGCTAACATTGTGCTTTATCACACTTTGCTGTGTTTGTACTATGGGACACTTGTGTAAAGGGTACATACATATACTAACTAAATAACTAGGTAAATTAAACAGAATAAGCAAACAAACTATTATAGTCTATTACAGAGTTTGAACAGGGTTAAGAACAAACAGAGAGTGAGAGAGAGAGAGAGAGAGACAGCACACTTACCTCACACTAACTCTAATGCGGAGTTAGATGTGTGTGTGTGTGATGGAATTAAGAACTGATTTAAATCAAGCTCAGTATTCAAATTGTTTCTACACCTATGCCACTGGAATGATCCGAGCGAGAGACTTACTTCTGGTCATGACGAACTTGTGCACCTCTTTTGCAAAGTACTCCTCCTGCGGGTTCTCCTGGAAGGCGCTCTCCGTTTGCTCGCGGGCGCTCTCCTGCACCATGTCCAGGGTACTGTTGTAGAGAGAGACGATCTCCTGGGGCACGGCTGGCTCCTCGCTCTCGCTCCCGGGCTCCTTGGAGAACTTCAGCTTGCTGAGGATCTGGCCCCTGATCGCCTCAATCCTCTTCTTGCGCACCAGCTCCATGTCCAGGGTCTTGCAGGTGGACATGCAGAGAGTCCAGGGCAGGAACTGGAGGAGAGCCGAGCACAGGAGCAGGAACCTCTTCAGCTCCATCTCTCTCTGTGTCTCTCCACTGGGTGTGTGTGTGTGTGTGTGTGTGTGTGTGCGCGCGAGGAGGGGAAGGGAGATCGCACAACTACTTAACCTTGCTTCCTTAAGTTTTTCCTTTTCGTAGTTCTGAGAAAACTGTCAAGACAGCTCCTTCCTTTCTTTCTTTCTAAGTCTTAAAAAAATTGATGGAATGCTAATAATGATGATGATGATGATGATAATGAGAACTGCTTAACCAAGTTTTAAAAATGTTTCTTTTCGCAGTTCTGAGAAAATCGCCAAGTCCTCAAATTGCCTCTTTTCTTTGTTTCTTAGTTAAAAAAAAATTAATAATAATCAGGTGCCCTTGTGATATACAGGGAATTCTAATAATAAGGATAATTATGAACAAAAAAAACAGCAGAGAGTTTTCTAGAAATTATATGTATCCGTGGATTAAAAAAAAAAAAAAACTATATAGTTTTTATAATATATATATAGATATATCTTTATATGTATTATTTTAATTATATTCCTCCACCATCTAGAATAAAATTAATTATTTTTAAAAAAAATGGTATTATTCACAAAAAAATCACAAAAAAAAGTCACTAAACTTTCGTAAACTAAACAGGTCACTGGATGTTGGAGTGACTGGGTATTCTTCCCAACATCGTTCATTCATTCAGTGATCATACCCAGCGCTGCAAGAACACCAAAACATTTAAAAGAAAAACACCAGATTGCAAAAAAAAAAAAAAAGGAAAGACTGATTCGCCTCTTACAGTGGAGCAAAAACAGAACTGAATGGAAAGAAAAACAGAAGCTTGAAGCACAATGTCTTCAGTTTCCACTTCCTCATTCAGTAGCGTGACCGGCAACTGCAGACTTTTTCTTGTGTAAAACAACAACCAAAAAAAAAACTAAATAAAATAAAATAATGTAAATTAAAAAAAAAAGACACAATCCACTTTTATAATCCCCTATTTCAGAAATCTCATTTCATCCCAGATTTTCGTTTACAAAAAGTTAAAGTACTTAAAAAATAAAAAAAAGCACACAGGCACACAATTTAATAATAACAATAATATTAATAAGAATACAAAAATCCGGTTCCCTTAGTTTCTCTCTCTGTATAACTGATTGTCAAAATTTTCAAAGAAAAAAAAAAAAGCTGCGAGCTAAAAGTTTTTGAAACAGATCTCCGTACACTCCCTCCAGTCTCTGAGATGAGCTTCAGTTTTATTGTGGTTTGGTTGTTAGCTAGCGAGCTAACTCCCTCCCTCTCCCTCCCTCTCCCTCTCTCTCTCTCTCTCGCTCTCTCTCTTCCTCTTGTTTCAGCTGGCCTCACTAACCCAAGGAGTCTGGTCTCCTCCTCCTGTGTGTGTGTGTTTTTCCTGTCCGTTTCGCCAGCTTTGCTACATATAACTGACAGGAACCAGGAGATGTTGATAGAACGATCAAACGGTCCATCTTATCAGCAGCTAAACTTTCAACAGCCCTTGAAACCGACTCGCTGCCTGCCTGCCTGCCTGCCTGCCTGCCTGCCTGCCTGCCTGCAAGCGCGGTTTCTGTTAGTGGAACTTGCTGTATCCTATTTCATACTTTAGTAGTATTATTATTTGCACTTACTGTAAACTACAGTGTATTTAAATATCAATCTAGCCCTGTAACACCTGCAAGTCGCCTTGGATAAAGGCGTCTGACAAGCAAATAAATAAATAACAGGACACAGTTAATACACTGATTACAGTCTCTTCACCCATCACCTCCCGCGCCCCCTAATGGCACAGAAACATATAATAATAATAACTAGAATAAACAATCCATCTTTTGCAGAAATGCTGAACGCAGAAGGGAAGTAGGGAGGGATGATCAAGGGTTAGGGAGGGAGGGGGGAAAGGAGGAGGAGGAGGGGGGGGGGGGTTAAGTTAAAAGCATTGGAACTTCTTGAAATGTATTTGTGTCGCCCTGGATAAGGGTGTCTGCTAAGAAATAAATAATAATAATAATAATAATAATAATAACTTAAGAGTGCAGAATGTTTTTTTTTTTTTATATATATATATATATATATATACAAGTTCAAGTTTGGAAATATTTGATTTACCTGAATCTGTTTCGTTTGACGTGCGGACGGGGGACTGCAAAAATGGCATGCGAAAATCCACTTTTATAAAGGGGAAGAGAAAAATGTCGCCTTCAGCCATTTTAGGGTTAGATTTTTATGAGGACAGCTGTTTTTTTTGCATGTATTTTTCTTTACATTACTGCTGCTTTTTCTGAGGCAGGCTGTAATTATACAGCCTGCCCCGATGGGGGGGGGGGGGGGGGGCACTGGGTACTCCTGGTATCTGTACGAGAAACACATTTCCTTGTCAGGTTTATGGCTTTTTGTGTTTTTTAAAGGCGATTTGAAGTGCTTGAGGCCTAATGCGCTAGAGAATAACTTTTTTTTTTTTTTTTTTTTCAAACACAGGTGTTACAGTTACAGTGTAATTCTAGTCGCACAGCCCTGCAATTTCAAGTACAAAGCAGACTCTTCTCAGCCAGTTAAAGTGCTGTTTATTAAGCATTCAGAAAATACTATGCACCAAAAATAGAAACTAAGTAAACCGTCAGTTGTATGAATCCCACCTTGCCGTAGTATTTGTCTGGTAATCCACTGAATTAGAGATTTTAAAAAATCAGCCAAGTGTTTTTCTATCTTTCTTTATCTCTGTCTCTTTTTCTTTTTTTACTTCTGTGACCGGATCGCAACCACTACATTATTTTTATAATATAAACTATTTTAGTGTAAACTGTTTAGTGTTTGTTTTTATTGCCTACCTCAAAAATGTGTAAATACTAAAAGTTGGTAAGTTCAACGACAAGAAAACGTTTCCACTAGAAGTCTTTCTCAGTGTCTTCAGTGTAAATTCAGTGGCAAACATTTCCACTAGAAGTTTCTCTCAATATCTACCTGCAACTAGTTTACACAATGCAATATTAAGGGAAAAACCAAGGGGGAAACGAATTAGATTTATGCAGCTAGTCAGCCATGTTCTAGAAACACAGGATACCATCTACAGAACACACACTCTCTCTTTACTGTGTGCTTAACAGTGAGGCGCAGATCTGATTTCAAAGGGGGGTTTTGCAATAGGAGACAGGCAGCAGGAGTACAGTTACAGTTACAAACAGTGAACAGTGGTATATTATTTATACCAAAAACTTAAAACCGAACAGCGCTACCTTTAGGTTTTATTTTACATTAAACTGCAGCAGGATAACCCCAATGTAATGAACTGAATCTATACTCAGCTTCAAATGTCAACCTGACTCGCTTTAAAAGGTACATTCGGACACATCTTTTTTGTATTCCACACACAAAGAGATGCAAAGCACACACTGAGAGCTGAGTTTACTAGGAGGGCATTCAAAGTTCCTCACAGACGGATTGTAAAACTAGGCACACTTGTCATGAATTAAGCACACTTGCTCCATGCTTAATACGAATATATATATTTTTTAATAAACACAGTACAAAAGTTGTACGTTTATACAAAAAAAATAAAAACTCACACACAGACACAGGAATGTACAAAATGTCCTTTACAAACTAACGAACACAAAGAGAAATATAATTCTGAAAGGCGCTACGCATCAATGTGTAACAGCAATTAAACAACGACACACACACAAAACATAAACGGTTTTTACATCGTGAAGTGGCAAAACCACCGTACAGAGCTGCATTGTCTTACAGACTGTAGTGTTTGCACAGTGGAGTCGACTCATTTGATCTAAACAGTGGCTAAAAACACTGACATTGCTTCAATATTAAATTATGTTATGTTTCCAAGTGTTCTGTGGCTGCCTCTGATCGTGTTGAGAGTGTGTTTCATTCTCTCGCACTCTGTATGACAGACCCCCCCAACCCTAACCCTAACCCTAACCCTAACCCCCACCCCCCACCAACACAGCAAAGAGTGCAAGAGAATGAAACACACTCTCAACACGATCAGAGAGAGACACGCCCGACACTCAGAAACAAATTATAAGAGACACCCAACACACCACAGATTAACTGATATAAAACTGAGATGCGAGGAGAAGGGAGAGAGAGGGTCTGTCATACAAAGAGTGCAAGAAAATCAAACACACTCTCAACACGATCAGAGAGAGACACCCGACACACCACAGATTAACCCCCCCCCCCTCCCCCGACACAGCAAAGAGTGCAAGAGAACGAAACAGACTCTCAACACGATCAGAGAGAGACACGTCCGACACTCAGAAACAAATTATAAGAGACACCCAACACACCACAGATTAACTGATATAAAACTGAGGTACAGGGAGAAGGGAGAGAGAGGGTCTGTCATACAGAGTGCAAGAGAATGAAACACACTCTCAACACGATCAGAGAGAGACACGCCCGACACTTAGAAACACATTATAAGAGACACCCAACACACCACAGATTAACTGATATAAAACTGAGGTACAGGGAGAAGGGAGAGAGAGGGTCTGTCATACAGAGTGCAAGAGAACGAAACACACTCTCAACACGATCAGAGAGAGACACGCCCGACACTTAGAAACACATTATAAGACATCAAATCTAAACAAACCCTGATATTAAAGCGTTTAATCTGTTTGTGTAGATCCTGTTGTGGTTGAAACGTTTCAGAGGCTTTGTGGCTGACGCTGTGCGTGCCAGATCTGCACTCCAGTGTGATTATAACCCTAGCTGCTGATAACAGGTTTCAACGGGGACAGGGCTTGTAACCGGCTTCTGAATTGCATCTGAGATCCTGTGCCTAAATTACTTTCACAGACACACTGAAGAGTCTCTCTCACACACACAGACACTGTTAAGAGACTTGCCACCGTTTGGATGAAATGAACAGACCCCAGTACCTGTGACATCAGTGAAAACAAAGCTGGGCTCAGACTGCCCTCTGCTGGTTCTGTGGTGCAACTACAGCAGAATCCAAACAACACGTCACAAAACTGGGTAATTCTTTTCATGTACTATTCTGTTGATTATATATATATATATATATATATATATATATATATATATATATATATATATATATATATAAAATCACAATCAATAAAAATAACTATAATAATGATGTTACCTACACACACTGTGGCTAATCAAGCTTGTGTTAAAACCTGGAATGGGTGAAGCTGCTGTGCAATAGGAGTCTTATTTCCATACCTGCTCTATCACAGTGAATGGGGCTGGTCTATGCGTGTCTCCGTCTCTCTACAAGGATGGAAATAAGACTCCTGTTGCAGAGCAGTGTGATCCACTCCTGGTTTTGCTAAGAGTTTAATAACACACACCTGAGCTTGTTACTTACAGCTATGGGCAAAGATTTAGCATCAAAATTTTAGGTTTGAGACATCATTTAAAAAAACAAACTGTATGAACATAATTTAGATCTCTTATTTAACATCATGTAATTAAAGAAACTACTAAATGATTTTGCAAAAGTCTACCGGAAGACATACTAGCAGTACAGTATTTCATGTTCGATTTCAAAATGTTTCAATTTCTGTCAGTTTTTCGTCAAGTATCTGGAAAACTACAAAGCGGTGTGCAATTCAATATGTTAACGCGACATCATTCAGCAGGTTTCATTCGACTTCATGAAGCAAAATGAGTCTACAGGGCGATGCAAAACTTTTGGCCAGAGCTGTAGAAACACTGTGGCTGATCGAGCTGGTAGTAAAACCTGGACTGGATGACAGTGCAGTAGGAGTCCGATTCCCCTCCCTGCTCTCTCAGCACTCCACTCCGTACCTGTCAAAGTGCCTGAGAATGACCCCGAGCTGCAGATGCACTGTGCCCATGGCGGAGGTGTGCAGTCGGTAGCGGTCGGCCCCGCTGTAGATCAGGTCGCTGTTCTTGAGCTGGAGCCCCCCCCCGATGAAGAGCTGGGAGAGCTGGTCCTGCCACGAGCCCACGGGCCGCCACGTGACGCACTGCAGCTCGTGGAGCCCCGGGCTGGACGGCACGTGGCAGAAGCCGTACCCGTAGAGCTCACAGCGACCAAACGAGTCCTGGTGCCAAACCTGCAGGTGAAGCTTGGGCCAGCCTGGGGGAGAGGGAGGGGGAACAAGGAGGGGGAGAGAGAGAGAGAGTGAGGGAGGGAGGGAAGCAAAGAGGGAGGAGCATGAGGGAGGGAATATAAATTATTCAATTTAACAGCAATGTCAAGGGCAGCGAGAGGAAAGGGGAGTAACTCGGGGACCCCTGCACTCCCCTGACTGTGCGACTCCCCTTGCACACCACGCGGCCGTGCCTTTACCAGGGGAGACCCTCGGGGACCCCAGTGTCTCCCCGCCCAAAACATGGTAAATAAGGACTGCCCACCTTGCAGTCCCTTGGTAGCGAAGTGGATGTCGATGGGGTGAGACCAGGCGGCCATCTCCTCGTTCTGGGGGTTATCTACCTGGGTCTGCCCCTCCCTCAGCCCCGACAGCAGCTTCCACGCGCCCCCTGGTGAGGAGAAAGCGCAACAACAAACAGAAACGTTTACAGGTGAAAGAGGAGGGAGGAGGCGCACTGCAGGGATGGGAATAAGACCCCTGTTGCATAGCGGTTTGATCCATTATTGGTTTTACTATGAGTTTAATCAGACACACCTGAGCTTGTTACCTAGACACACTGGGGCTAATCAAGCTGGTAGTAAAACCTGGAATGGGTGAGACTGCTATGCAACAGGAGTCTTGTTTCTGGTATCAAACTGGGGCTGCAGCCAGTTCCATCTGCAGTCTACTAACTGTACATACTGCACAGAAATTAACCCTGACTGGGGCTGACTGACAGACAGACAGAGTCCCGATTGAAATGGGTTTGATCTCAGATCTGCTGCTGATGGTAACAAACAAGTCCAGCCATCCCTTATAAAAGTGTCCCATAGTAACAGCACAGCAAAGTGTAATACAGCACAGTGAAAGCATGGTAAAGCATAGTGACTGTGCAATAAAACCGCAGTAAACTTTTATAAGGGAGTCCCATGGTCAGATAGGAAAGTGTGTGTAGTTAGTTTAGTTACCTGTGTGGACTCCCCACTTGCAGAAGAGACTGTGCTGAGGAAACCCGCTGGCTCCCACGATCTGCCCAATGACGTGCACCTCCGCCATCACCCTGCAACACAGACCAGGGAATATCAGAACATTCACGGGCGAGAGGAAACCGATCGGCCCACCCACGCTCGTCCGGTTTCCTTGTAGCTGACTGATCTCAGAACTTCAATTCGGCTCTCAAAGGATCCCAGCGATTCAGCATCAACCATTAGCAAACCTTGGGAGCCCATCCCATCCCCTCCCCAGTCTCTCTGTGTGAAGAGGTGTCTCCTTCCCCGTCTCCACTTCATTTCCACACTGTGTCCCCTCTGGTTCTGGTTTCTGTGTCGTGACTAGTATTGATTAGATGTTATTGAAAACTGATTAAAGCGTATTGTATAGTATACTGCCCCACAGCTTACAGCAGTGCTTGCACCATTATAAAGGTTTAACACGTCCCCACGTGTTGCACATGCTTTCCCTATCCTTCTATACGAAGCATTCATTAACTATGGCTTGCCATGGTTTTTTTTTTTTTACTATGCTTCAGCTTTACAACGCTTTCACTGTGCTGTATTACACTTTGCTATGCTTTTACTATGGGAGCCGATTTTTGACTATTCTTTACCATATCTCCCTGTGCTTTACAATGCTTCCCTATGCTTTACCACACCTCCCTGTGCTTTACAATGCTTGCCTATGCTTTACCAGACCTCTCTGTGCTTTACAATGCTTCCCTATGCTTTACCATACCTCTCTGTGCTTTACAATGCTTCCCTATGCTTTACCAGACCTCTCTGTGCTTTGCAATGCTTCCCTATGCTTTACCAGACCTCTCTGTGCTTTACAATGCTTCCCTATGCTTTACCAGACCTCTCTGTGCTTTACAATGCTTGCCTATGCTTTACCAGACCTCTCTGTGCTTTACAATGCTTCCCTATGCTTTACCAGACCTCTCTGTGCTTTACAATGCTTGCCTATGCTTTACCAGACCTTTATGTGCTTTACAATGCTTCCCTATGCTTTACCAGACCTCTCTGTGCTTTACAATGCTTGCCTATGCTTTACCAGACCTTTATGTGCTTTACAATGCTTCCCTATGCTTTACCAGACCTCTCTGTGCTTTACAATGCTTCCCTATGCTTTACCACACCTCTCTGTGCTTTACAATGCTTCCCTATGCTTCACCTTACCTCTCTGTGCTTTACAATGCTTCCCTATGCTTTACCATACCTCTCTGTGCTTTACAATGCTTGCCTATGCTTTACCAGACCTCTCTGTGCTTTACAATGCTTCCCTATGCTTTACCAGACCTCTCTGTGCTTTACAATGCTTCCCTATGCTTTACCAGACCTCTCTGTGCTTTACAATGCTTCCCTATGCTTTACCACACCTCTCTGTGCTTTACAATGCTTCCCTATGCTTTACCAGACCTCTC
Organism: Acipenser ruthenus; assembly: GCF_902713425.1. Classification (NCBI taxonomy): domain Eukaryota; kingdom Metazoa; phylum Chordata; class Actinopteri; order Acipenseriformes; family Acipenseridae; genus Acipenser; species Acipenser ruthenus. The sequence continues at coordinate 76,322 of NW_026708267.1, forward strand.
TGTGCTTTACAATGCTTGCCTATGCTTTACCAGACCTCTCTGTGCTTTACAATGCTTCCCTATGCTTTACCAGACCTCTGTGCTTTACAATGCTTGCCTATGCTTTACCAGACCTTTATGTGCTTTACAATGCTTCCCTATGCTTTACCAGACCTCTCTGTGCTTTACAATGCTTGCCTATGCTTTACCAGACCTTTATGTGCTTTACAATGCTTCCCTATGCTTTACCAGACCTCTCTGTGCTTTACAATGCTTCCCTATGCTTTACCACACCTCTCTGTGCTTTACAATGCTTCCCTATGCTTCACCTTACCTCTCTGTGCTTTACAATGCTTCCCTATGCTTTACCATACCTCTCTGTGCTTTACAATGCTTCCCTATGCTTTACCAGACCTCTCTGTGCTTTACAATGCTTCCCTATGCTTTACCAGACCTCTCTGTGCTTTACAATGCTTGCCTATGCTTTACCAGACCTCTCTGTGCTTTACAATGCTTCCCTATGCTTTACCAGACCTCTCTGTGCTTTACAATGCTTCCCTATGCTTTACCATACCTCTCTGTGCTTTACAATGCTTCCCTATGCTTTACCAGACCTCTCTGTGCTTTACAATGCTTCCCTATGCTTTCCCAGACCTCTCTGTGCTTTATCACACTTTGCTCTGCTTTTACTGTGGAAGTCTTTAAGGGGTTTGGGTTTATATACATATATATAATTTCATTCAGTAGTGAGTCGTTAATATGTGTGGTATATATAAACACAAAAGCCGTTTTATTTAAAGAAATGTTTACATATAAACAATATTTAGCCGCTAGTAACAAAACCCAACATAAACCTACGCGACAGAAACCTGTACTTATTCAATCTGCAATGTATAATTAATTATAAACACACATTTCTGTTGCAGTTGGTAATTTGTCATGTGCCGTGTGTGCGGGATTCACAATTACATTTTAAACTGCTCTTGCATTCAAACAAACAGTCGTGTTAAAGTTTTCATTCCTACCTTTGAATATTTTTCTGGTCAAAACACGTCTTTAACTTACTTAAATGAAGTAAACAAACAAATAAATCAGAAAGACTTGTTCGGAACGGACGGTTGTTCTGCAGCTCCAGCGCCTAGCCACTTCCTTAGCAACCTGACACCCGACGATCCCATTGGCCGCGAGGAGTCACATGACCAAGGCCAGATTCCATTGAGAAATGTAAACTAAAATCTTTATAGACATTTTTTAATTTTTTCCACACAAAACCACTACACTTTAAACCAATATTCTGGCAAATACTAAACTGATGATCCTTTTAAATTATCTATACTGTTGTGATGGATTGCTTTACAATACTATAACGTAATTTTGCGTTTAGGGTCATACAATATACTAAATAAAGACTATTTTCAGTTTATAAGCGTGTCAGAAATCTAACATTGCCACACCAGTCTCTCTCTCTCACACACACACAAATGGTATTATTTCATTGGCCGTAGTTGTATAGTATAGAAAATGAAAATGACCCCCCCCCCCCCCATTGCAATATGGTCAACGTGTAATTAAAGAAGAGGATGAGGTCAGATATTTCGGGGTTTATTTAGATTTTTTTTTAAAAAGTGGCATAAACATATCAAAATTATAACATACAGTTTCAACTAGCAGTCTTTCTCAGTGTCTTCAGTGTAAATTCAATGGCAAACGTTTCCACTAGAAGTCTTTCTCAGTGTCTTCAGTGTAAATTCAATGGCAAACGTTTCCCCTAGAAGTCTTTCTCAGTGTCTTCAGTGTAAATTCAATGGCAAACGTTTCCACTAGAAGTCTTTCTCAGTGTCTTCAGTGTAAATTCAATGGCAAACGTTTCCACTAGAAGTCTTTCTCAGTGTCTTCAGTGTAAAGTCAATGGCAAACGTTTCCCCTAGAAGTCTTTCTCAGTGTCTTCAGTGTAAATTCAATGGCAAACGTTTCCACTAGAAGTCTTTCTCAGTGTCTTCAGTGTAAATTCAATGGCAAACGTTTCCACTAGAAGTCTTTCTCAGTGTCTTCAGTGTAAATTCAATGGCAAACGTTTCCACTAGCAGTCTTTCTCAGTGTCTTCAGTGTAAATTCAATGGCAAACGTTTCCACTAGAAGTCTTTCTCAGTGTCTTCAGTGTAAAGTCAATGGCAAACGTTTCCCCTAGAAGTCTTTCTCAGTGTCTTCAGTGTAAATTCAATGGCAAACGTTTCCACTAGAAGTCTTTCTCAGTGTCTTCAGTGTAAATTCAATGGCAAACGTTTCCACTGGAAGTCTTTCTCAGTGTCTTCAGTGTAAATTCAATGGCAAACGTTTCCACTAGAAGTCTTTCTCAGTGTCTTCAGTGTAAATTCAATGGCAAACGTTTCCACTAGAAGTCTCTCTCAGTGTCTTCAGTGTAAATTCAATGGCAAACGTTTCCACTAGAAGTCTTTCTCAGTGTCTTCAGTGTAAATTCAATGGCAAACGTTTCCTCTAGAAGTCTTTCTCGGTGTCTCCAAATGTTTGTTACCGCATCAAAGCACCCCATTGGCTGCAAAGCGTGTCAGTCAACAGGAGAAGCAGCTGATTGGGTAATGACTGAAAGGAAGGCGTTGAAGAGGTGGGGGCGGGGGTGGAAGAGACCAAGGAAATACAACGCAATTTGAAATCAAGTCCAAACAGAGATTTATTTAACGTAGTGTGCGGCACCAGAAAATCCGCCTTTCAAATTCAAACACCCGTCCTGCTGTAACATACCATGCGTTTCTTTCAAAAACGCACATTCCAGACTTGGAAGGAAAGTCTGTGGCAGTGTGAGGTTAGCTAGTGTCATGTTTTTGTTTTGTTTTGTTTTTTAATCTAGATGAATGCTGCTTTCAGACTATAATTGTATTGCATCTAACTCATTACCCTTTTCCCCTCATTCCAGACGCCTAGTCATCAATGATGCAGGGTGCGTTCTCTTTGCATCACTCCACACAGCTGCAGCGGAGAGAGCATTTAAAATATAAAACAAATTCAAAAACACAGTCTGATTTCAGCCTTCAGGAGTGGTTTTAACACTCCTGTGTCCTCAGGGACATTCTGAAACCTTTTATAAACACTGCATACCTTTCTAAATACAGACATTATAAGACACACCGGGGCTGATGAAGCTGGTAGTGAAACCTGGACTGGGTGACACTGCTGTGCAACTGGAGTCTTATTCCCCTCCCTGCTTTGTCACAGTGAATAGAGCTGGTTTATGTTATTATTTAATATTTATTTCTTAGCAGACGCCCTTGTCCAGGGCGACTTACAATCGTAAACAAAAATACTGTATCTGTGTCTCTCTCAACAAAAATACTGTATCCGTGTCTCTCTCAACAAAAATACTGTCTCTGTGTCTCTCTCAACAAAAATACTGTCTCTGTGTCTCTCTCAAAAAAAAAGCCTCATGGTTTATTATATTTGCTGATTTATTTATTTATTCAGAGTAAAACTGGAGTATTGCTCACAGAGTAAGGACTGTTCTAGAGGAAGATCTTGCTAATGCTAAGGACTGTTTTCTAGATATAACTGAATCGCCTTTTCAGCAGTGTTCTCAGGAACTTTTTAAGCAGAGAGAACGTTTTAAAACAGGTTTTAAAGTTTGGTGAATCGGGATCAGTAATAATAAAATCAATAATAAAATGTGAAATCATGTTTCCTATCTGTGTATCTATTTTATAAGGACTAGATGCTTTTTTTTTTTCAAAAATGTTGGCAGGTCAGCTTCTCGAACTCCATGTAATTCACACAAACGGTTTTCAAATTTCAAAACACGTAATTCAGCCAGCGTGACGGAAGAGGATATGTAAGAAAGAAAGAAAAAGAAAGAAAGAAAGAAAGAAAGAAAGAAAGAACTATTTTTTTTTAAAAACTATTAAAATGAAATACATTTTTGAAATAGCGGGGCTGGGAGGTATTGATAAATGCATGTGCAATATTAAAATAGAAACGAGAAGGTATATTGTAATAAATAAATAAATAAATAAATAAATAAATAAATAAATAATAATATTCACCAACGATCTGCATTCAATAGTGTAATGCGAGGGCCGGACCACAGTCCCTAGGAACTGAACAGCAAGCTCTGACTGTGCATTGAAGGTTATAACCAGCCTGATAACTCTCTTAATCACTGGGATTTATATTCAAATGTTTTCCATTATAGAATATTAGGATTGAGATATCATTAAAAAAAAAAAACTATATATGAACATAATTTAGATCTTTTATTTAACATCATGTCATCAATGAAAAACTACAAAATGATATTGCAGAAGTCTACCGGGAGTGGTACAGTATATTGAAATGACACATTCCATGTTTGTCAGCTTTTTTTAATAGTATATGGAAAACTACAAAACTGTATATTCCTTGGCAAAACCTCAAGTTATCTTAATAAATTGTTGATTACCTCTAGGGATGTTTATGATCAAACTGCAGAATGAACTCATTTTGCTTCATGAAACCTGCTGAATGATGTCACGTTAACATATTGAATTGCACACCGCTACCCCTGTGGCCGATAGGGCGCCTGTGGCTCTGCAGCGGAGCCGCCAGATCTGTGTTGTCCTCCGGCACTATAGGTCTGGTGGCATTGCTGTGGATCTGCAGTGCGAAAAATGACGGCTTGGCAGGAGCACGTTTCGGAGGACGCCCCGAGTCGGCTGGGGGGTTGCGAGCGGTGAGCCGGGGATACAGATAATAATTGGGCATGCTAAATTGGGGTGAAAACCGGGGTAAAAATAATTGGCGACGACTAAATTAAAAAAAAAAAAAAAAAAAAAAAGAATTGCACACCGCTTTGTAGTTTCCCAAATACTGAAAAATTGAAAAATGATTTTGAAATCTAACACGAAACACTGCACTACTATTAATTAGAAATTTAAAAAAATGAATGAGCCAACAGCACTTCACCAGTCAAGGACATGACAAAAATGATGTAAAGTTTGTAGTATTAGAGCAGCTAAAATGAGATGATGCGACATACAGAAGAAAGTAAATGGATCAATAGACTGAACACGATGATGCCAGAGCGGCTCAACAGAAAAGAACGAACTAATTAACTCCAATAAATACATAACATTTAAATAAACAAACAAACACAATTCATTCTAAAGTTGTGCATGCTGCTGCGCTGGGGAGGTCAAATCAAGACTGATCCTCAGAGCCAGCATTGCAGGATAATAGAAACACAAGATTATATAAGCTAATGTTAATTAGAATGAATACAGATTTAAAGATAGGAGTAAAAATGATGTCACAATCTATAGAACACCATTACATCATGCAAGAATAAGTCACGGATTTGAATATAAACAAGTAGTTGTCATGCCGTCAAACACCTATAAACCTATGTTTTGATTCAAACACAGGCTCCCTTGAGAAAGAAACGCTGGGCAGCTGGCTCTTTGAGCTAATATATATATATATATATATATATATATATATATATATATATATATATATATATATATATATATATGTATAATAGAGGAGCTTCAGTGAGTTACAGGAAAATAATTCCATCGAGGGTTTCTGTGACGTCATAAACTACGAGAGCGAAGGCGGAGTTTCTAAACGGTCACAGAACCCCGAGATGGAATTGTTTTCCTGTCACTCACTGAAGAGGCCTGTCTATTATTTTTTATAATCCATGGATACTCTTGTGATGCTGATATTAAAGAAGACGAGGTTCAGCAGTACAGTTGTTTTTTTAAACGTCGTGTTTCAGCGCTGTACAGGCGTTCTGTGTCGTTATGCGTTTCTCTGAGATACGAATGCACCAGTTTGTTTGTTTCTTAACGTATTCTCATTGTGTTGCTCATTAATGAACATTTCTGTGCTGTGGGTGTTGTCGAGTGATTGAAAACGAGACACGATGTGTTTGAATTGAAAGCGATGGTCTCGAGGAGTCGGATGGGTCAAAGTTCAAGTATATTTTCCTCTAGATGAATTATCATTTTTTGACGTCACTACTGTGGTATTAAGCCTTTTTTTTCTCGAATGGCTCAGGATGCAAATATAGCCTTCATCCTCGTATTATATATAGATATATATTTTAATGATGTCTCAATCCTAATATTACAGGTGATGCTGCACTT
>NW_026708268.1:0-62500 GCF_902713425.1 Acipenser ruthenus
GACACACCTAAATAAGCTCTGGTGCAACCAGTTGTCTTTAGAAGTCACATAATTAGTTGAATGGAGTCCACCTGTGTGCAATTAAGGTGTTTCACATGATTTCAGGTTAAATACACCTGTCTCTGGGAGGTCCCACAGTTGGTTAGTACATTTCCTAACAAAAACTACATCATGAAGATGAAGGAACATTCAAAGCAAATCCGGAATAAGGTTCTTCAAAAGCACCAATCAGGGGTAGGATATAAGAACATTTCCAAGGCATTGAATATCCTCTCAGAGCACAGTAAAGTCCATTATTAAGAAATGGAGAGAATATGGCACAACTGTGAATCTGTCTAGAACAGGCCGTCCTCAAAAACGGAGTATCCGGGCGTATAGGGCACTAGTCAGGGAGGCCACCAAGAGGCCTATGGCAACTCTAAAGGAGTTACAGTGTTCCACGGCTGAGCTGGGAGACACTGTGCATATGGCAACAATAGCCCGGGTGCTTCACAAAACTGGCCTTTATGGGAGAGTGGCAAAAAGAAAGCCATTGTTGAAAAAAACTCGCATCAAATCTCGGCTAGAGTTTCCCAGAAGGCATGTGGGAGACTCTGAGACCAAGTGGAAGAAGATTCTATGGTCTGATGAGACCAAAATAGAGCTTTTTGGCCTCAACGCTAAGCGCTATGTTTGCCACTGATCAACACAAGAAAAGTCCATAATGTCAAAGTGAAAAATAAAATCTACAAATTGTTCTAAATTAATTACAAATATAAAACAGAAAATAATTGATTGCATAAGTATTCACCCCCTTTGCTATGACACACCTAAGTAAGCTCTGGTGCAACCAATTGTCTTTAGAAGTCACATAATTAGTTGAATGGAGTCCACCTGTGTGCAATTAAGGTGTTTAACATGATTTCAGGTTAAATACACCTGTCTCTGGGAGGTCCCACAGTTGGTTAGTACATTTCCTAACAAAAACTACATGATGAAGATGAAGGAACATTCAAAGCAAATCCGGAATAAGGTTCTTCAAAAGCACCAATCAGGGGTAGGATATAAGAACATTTCCAAGGCATTGAATATCCTCTCAGACCACAGTAAAGTCCATTATTAAGAAATGGAGAGAAAATGGCACAACTGTGAATCTGTCTAGAACAGGCCGTCCTCAAAAACGGAGTATCCGGGCGAGAAGTGCACTAGTCAGGGAGGCCACCAAGAGGCCTATGGCAACTCTAAAGGAGTTACAGTGTTCCACGTCTGAGCTGGGAGACACTGTGCATATGGCAACAATAGCCCGGGTGCTTCACAAAACTGGCCTTTCTGGGAAAGTGGCAAAAAGAAAGCCATTGTTGAAAAAAACTCGCATCAAATCTCGGCTAGAGTTTCCCAGAAGGCATGTGGGAGACACTGAGACCAAGTGGAAGAAGATTCTATGGTCTGATGAGACCAAAATAGAGCTTTTTGCCCTCAACGCTAAGCGCTATGTTTCCCACTGATCAACACAAGAAAAGTCCATAATGTCAAAGTGAAAAATAAAATCTACAAATTGTTCTAAATTAATTACAAATATAAAACAGAAAATAATTGATTGCATAAGTATTCACCCCCTTTGCTATGACACACCTAAATAAGCTCTGGTGCAACCAGTTGTCTTTAGAAGTCACATAATTAGTTGAATGGAGTCCACCTGTGTGCAATTAAGGTGTTTCACATGATTTCAGGTTAAATAGACCTGTCTCTGGGAGGTCCCACAGTTGGTTAGTACATTTCCTAACAAAAACTACATCATGAAGATGAAGGAACATTCAAAGCAAATCCGGAATAAGGTTCTTCAAAAGCACCAATCAGGGGTAGGATATAAGAACATTTCCAAGGCATTGAATATCATCTCAGAGCACAGTAAAGTCCATTATTAAGAAATGGAGAGAATATGGCACAACTGTGAATCTGTCTAGAACAGGCCGACCTCAAAAACTGAGTATCCGGGCGTATAGGGCACTAGTCAGGGAGGCCACCAAGAGGCCTATGGCAACTCTAAAGGAGTTACAGTGTTCCACGGCTGAGCTGGGAGACACTGTGCATATGGCAACAATAGCCCGGGAGCTTCACAAAACTGGCCTTTATGGGAGAGTGGCAAAAAGAAAGCCATTGTTGAAAAAAACTTGCATCAAATCTCGGCTAGAGTTTCCCAGAAGGCATGTGGGAGACTCTGAGACCAAGTGGAAGAAGATTCTATGGTCTGATGAGACCAAAATAGAGCTTTTTGGCCTCAACACTAAGCGCTATGTTTGCCACTGATCAACACAAGAAAAGTCCATAATGTCAAAGTGAAAAATAAAATCTACAAATTGTTCTAAATTAATTACAAATATAAAACAGAAAATAATTGATTGCATAAGTATTCACCCCCTTTGCTATGACACACCTAAATAAGCTCTGGTGCAACCAGTTGTCTTTAGAAGTCACATAATTAGTTGAATGGAGTCCACCTGTGTGCAATTAAGGTGTTTCACATGATTTCAGGTTAAATACACCTGTCTCTGGGAGGTCCCACAGTTGGTTAGTACATTTCCTAACAAAAACTACATCATGAAGATGAAGGAACATTCAAAGCAAATCCGGAATAAGGTTCTTCAAAAGCACCAATCAGGGGTAGGATATAAGAACATTTCCAAGGCATTGAATATCATCTCAGAGCACAGTAAAGTCCATTATTAAGAAATGGAGAGAATATGGCACAACTGTGAATCTGTCTAGAACAGGCCGTCCTCAAAAACGGAGTATCCGGGCGTATAGGGCACTAGTCAGGGAGGCCACCAAGAGGCCTATGGCAACTCTAAAGAAGTTACAGTGTTCCACGGCTGAGCTGGGAGACACTGTGCATATGGCAACAATAGCCCGGGTGCTTCACAAAACTGGCCTTTATGGGAGAGTGGCAAAAAGAAAGCCATTGTTGAAAAAAACTCGCATCAAATCTCGGCTAGAGTTTCCCAGAAGGCATGTGGGAGACTCTGAGACCAAGTGGAAGAAGATTCTATGGTCTGATGAGACCAAAATAGAGCTTTTTGGCCTCAACGCTAAGCGCTATGTTTGCCACTGATCAACACAAGAAAAGTCCATAATGTCAAAGTGAAAAATAAAATCTACAAATTGTTCTAAATTAATTACAAATATAAAACAGAAAATAATTGATTGCATAAGTATTCACCCCCTTTGCTATGACACACCTAAATAAGCTCTGGTGCAACCAATTGTCTTTAGAATTCACATAATTAGTTGAGTGGAGTCCACCTGTGTGCAATTAAGGTGTTTCACATGATTTCAGGTTAAATACACCTGTCTCTGGGAGGTCCCACAGTTGGTTAGTACATTTCCTAACAAAAACTACATCATGAAGATGAAGGAACATTCAAAGCAAATCCGGAATAAGGTTCTTCAAAAGCACCAATCAGGGGTAGGATATAAGAACATTTCCAAGGCATTGAATATCCTCTCAGAGCACAGTAAAGTCCATTATTAAGAAATGGAGAGAATATGGCACAACTGTGAATCTGTCTAGAACAGGCCGTCCTCAAAAACGGAGTATCTGGGAGAATAGGGCACTAGTCAGGGAGGCCACCAAGAGGCCTATGGCAACTCTAAAGGAGTTACAGTGTTCCACGGCTGAGCTGGGAGACACTGTGCATATGGCAACAATAGCCCGGGTGCTTCACAAAACTGGCCTTTATGGGAGAGTGGCAAAAAGAAAGCCATTGTTGAAAAAAACTCGCATCAAATCTCGGCTAGAGTTTCCCAGAAGGCATGTGGGAGACTCTGAGACCAAGTGGAAGAAGATTCTATGGTCTGATGAGACCAAAATAGAGCTTTTTGGCCTCAAAGCTAAGCGCTATGCTTGCCACTAATCAACACAAGAAAAGTCCATAATGTCAAAGTGAAAAATAAAATCTACAAATTGTTCTAAATTAATTACAAATATAAAACAGAAAATAATTGATTGCATAAGTATTCACCCCCTTTGCTATGACACACCTAAATAAGCTCTGGTGCAACCAATTGTCTTTAGAAGTCACATAATTAGTTGAGTGGAGTCCACCTGTGTGCAATTAAGGTGTTTCACATGATTTCAGGTTAAATACACCTGTCTCTGGGAGGTCCCACAGTTGGTTAGTACATTTCCTAACAAAAACTACATGATGAAGATGAAGGAACATTCAAAGCAAATCCGGAATAAGGTTCTTCAAAAGCACCAATCAGGGGTAGGATATAAGAACATTTCCAAGGCATTGAATATCATCTCAGAGCACAGTAAAGTCCATTATTAAGAAATGGAGAGAATATGGCACAACTGTGAATCTGTCTAGAACAGGCCGTCCTCAAAAACGGAGTATCTGGGCGTATAGGGCACTAGTCAGGGAGGCCACCAAGAGGCCTATGGCAACTCTAAAGGAGTTACAGTGTTCCACGGCTGAGCTGGGAGACACTGTGCATATGGCAACAATAGCCCGGGTGCTTCACAAAACTGGTCTTTATGGGAGAGTGGCAAAAAGAAAGCCATTGTTGAAAAAAACTCGCATCAAATCTCGGCTAGAGTTTCCCAGAAGGCATGTGGGAGACTCTGAGACCAAGTGGAAGAAGATTCTATGGTCTGATGAGACCAAAATAGAGCTTTTTGGCCTCAAAGCTAAGCGCTATGTTTGCCACTGATCAACACAAGAAAAGTCCATAATGTCAAAGTGAAAAATAAAATCTACAAATTGTTCTAAATTAATTACAAATATAAAACAGAAAATAATTGATTGCATAAGTATTCACCCCCTTTGCTATGACACACCTAAATAAGCTCTGGTGCAACCAATTGTCTTTAGAAGTCACATAATTAGTTGAGTGGAGTCCACCTGTGTGCAATTAAGGTGTTTCACATGATTTCAGGTTAAATACACCTGTCTCTGGGAGGTCCCACAGTTGGTTAGTACATTTCCTAACAAAAACTACACGATGAAGATGAAGGAACATTCAAAGCAAATCCGGAATAAGGTTCTTCAAAAGCACCAATCAGGGGTAGGATATAAGAACATTTCCAAGGCATTGAATATCATCTCAGAGCACAGTAAAGTCCATTATTAAGAAATGGAGAGAATATGGCACAACTGTGAATCTGTCTAGAACAGGCCGTCCTCAAAAACGGAGTATCCGGGCGTATAGGGCAATAGTCAGGGAGGCCACCAAGAGGCCTATGGCAACTCTAAAGGAGTTACAGTGTTCCACGGCTGAGCTGGGAGACACTGTGCATATGGCAACAATAGCCCGGGTGCTTCACAAAACTGGCCTTTATGGGAGAGTGGCAAAAAGAAAGCCATTGTTGAAAAAAACTCGCATCAAATCTCGGCTAGAGTTTCCCAGAAGGCATGTGGGAGACTCTGAGACCAAGTGGAAGAAGATTCTATGGTCTGATGAGACCAAAATAGAGCTTTTTGGCCTCAACGCTAAGCGCTATGTTTGCCACTGATCAACACAAGAAAAGTCCATAATGTCAAAGTGAAAAATAAAATCTACAAATTGTTCTAAATTAATTACAAATATAAAACAGAAAATAATTGATTGCATAAGTATTCACCCCCTTTGCTATGACACACCTAAATAAGCTCTGGTGCAACCAATTGTCTTTAGAATTCACATAATTAGTTGAGTGGAGTCCACCTGTGTGCAATTAAGGTGTTTCACATGATTTCAGGTTAAATACACCTGTCTCTGGGAGGTCCCACAGTTGGTTAGTACATTTCCTAACAAAAACTACATCATGAAGATGAAGGAACATTCAAAGCAAATCCGGAATAAGGTTCTTCAAAAGCACCAATCAGGGGTAGGATATAAGAACATTTCCAAGGCATTGAATATCATCTCAGAGCACAGTAAAGTCCATTATTAAGAAATGGAGAGAATATGGCACAACTGTGAATCTGTCTAGAACAGGCCGTCCTCAAAAACGGAGTATCCGGGCGTATAGGGCACTAGTCAGGGAGGCCACCAAGAGGCCTATGGCAACTCTAAAGGAGTTACAGTGTTCCACGGCTGAGCTGGGAGACACTGTGCATATGGCAACAATAGCCCGGGTGCTTCACAAAACTGGCCTTTATGGGAGAGTGGCAAAAAGAAAGCCATTGTTGAAAAAAACTCGCATCAAATCTCGGCTAGAGTTTCCCAGAAGGCATGTGGGAGACTCTGAGACCAAGTGGAAGAAGATTCTATGGTCTGATGAGACCAAAATAGAGCTTTTTGGCCTCAACGCTAAGCGCTATGTTTGCCACTGATCAACACAAGAAAAGTCCATAATGTCAAAGTGAAAAATAAAATCTACAAATTGTTCTAAATTAATTACAAATATAAAACAGAAAATAATTGATTGCATAAGTATTCACCCCCTTTGCTATGACACACCTAAATAAGCTCTGGTGCAACCAATTGTCTTTAGAATTCACATAATTAGTTGAGTGGAGTCCACCTGTGTGCAATTAAGGTGTTTCACATGATTTCAGGTTAAATACACCTGTCTCTGGGAGGTCCCACAGTTGGTTAGTACATTTCCTAACAAAAACTACATCATGAAGATGAAGGAACATTCAAAGCAAATCCGGAATAAGGTTCTTCAAAAGCACCAATCAGGGGTAGGATATAAGAACATTTCCAAGGCATTGAATATCCTCTCAGAGCACAGTAAAGTCCATTATTAAGAAATGGAGAGAATATGGCACAACTGTGAATCTGTCTAGAACAGGCCGTCCTCAAAAACGGAGTATCCGGGCGTATAGGGCACTAGTCAGGGAGGCCACCAAGAGGCCTATGGCAACTCTAAAGGAGTTACAGTGTTCCACGGCTGAGCTGGGAGACACTGTGCATATGGCAACAATAGCCCGGGTGCTTCACAAAACTGGCCTTTATGGGAGAGTGGCAAAAAGAAAGCCATTGTTGAAAAAAACTCGCATCAAATCTCGGCTAGAGTTTCCCAGAAGGCATGTGGGAGACTCTGAGACCAAGTGGAAGAAGATTCTATGGTCTGATGAGACCAAAATAGAGCTTTTTGGCCTCAACGCTAAGCGCTATGTTTGCCACTGATCAACACAAGAAAAGTCCATAATGTCAAAGTGAAAAATAAAATCTACAAATTGTTCTAAATTAATTACAAATATAAAACAGAAAATAATTGATTGCATAAGTATTCACCCCCTTTGCTATGACACACCTAAATAAGCTCTGGTGCAACCAATTGTCTTTAGAATTCACATAATTAGTTGAGTGGAGTCCACCTGTGTGCAATTAAGGTGTTTCACATGATTTCAGGTTAAATACACCTGTCTCTGGGAGGTCCCACAGTTGGTTAGTACATTTCCTAACAAAAACTACATCATGAAGATGAAGGAACATTCAAAGCAAATCCGGAATAAGGTTCTTCAAAAGCACCAATCAGGGGTAGGATATAAGAACATTTCCAAGGCATTGAATATCCTCTCAGAGCACAGTAAAGTCCATTATTAAGAAATGGAGAGAATATGGCACAACTGTGAATCTGTCTAGAACAGGCCGTCCTCAAAAACGGAGTATCTGGGCGTATAGGGCACTAGTCAGGGAGGCCACCAAGAGGCCTATGGCAACTCTAAAGGAGTTACAGTGTTCCACGGCTGAGCTGGGAGACACTGTGCATATGGCAACAATAGCCCGGGTGCTTCACAAAACTGGCCTTTATGGGAGAGTGGCAAAAAGAAAGCCATTGTTGAAAAAAACTCGCATCAAATCTCGGCTAGAGTTTCCCAGAAGGCATGTGGGAGACTCTGAGACCAAGTGGAAGAAGATTCTATGGTCTGATGAGACCAAAATAGAGCTTTTTGGCCTCAAAGCTAAGCGCTATGCTTGCCACTGATCAACACAAGAAAAGTCCATAATGTCAAAGTGAAAAATAAAATCTACAAATTGTTCTAAATTAATTACAAATATAAAACAGAAAATAATTGATTGCATAAGTATTCACCCCCTTTGCTATGACACACCTAAATAAGCTCTGGTGCAACCAATTGTCTTTAGAAGTCACATAATTAGTTGAGTGGAGTCCACCTGTGTGCAATTAAGGTGTTTCACATGATTTCAGGTTAAATACACCTGTCTCTGGGAGGTCCCACAGTTGGTTAGTGCATTTCCTAACAAAAACTACATGATGAAGATGAAGGAACATTCAAAGCAAATCCGGAATAAGGTTCTTCAAAAGCACCAATCAGGGGTAGGATATAAGAACATTTCCAAGGCATTGAATATCATCTCAGAGCACAGTAAAGTCCATTATTAAGAAATGGAGAGAATATGGCACAACTGTGAATCTGTCTAGAACAGGCCGTCCTCAAAAACGGAGTATCTGGGCGTATAGGGCACTAGTCAGGGAGGCCACCAAGAGGCCTATGGCAACTCTAAAGGAGTTACAGTGTTCCACGGCTGAGCTGGGAGACACTGTGCATATGGCAACAATAGCCCGGGTGCTTCACAAAACTGGTCTTTATGGGAGAGTGGCAAAAAGAAAGCCATTGTTGAAAAAAACTCGCATCAAATCTCGGCTAGAGTTTCCCAGAAGGCATGTGGGAGACTCTGAGACCAAGTGGAAGAAGATTCTATGGTCTGATGAGACCAAAATAGAGCTTTTTGGCCTCAAAGCTAAGCGCTATGTTTGCCACTGATCAACACAAGAAAAGTCCATAATGTCAAAGTGAAAAATAAAATCTACAAATTGTTCTAAATTAATTACAAATATAAAACAGAAAATAATTGATTGCATAAGTATTCACCCCCTTTGCTATGACACACCTAAATAAGCTCTGGTGCAACCAATTGTCTTTAGAAGTCACATAATTAGTTGAGTGGAGTCCACCTGTGTGCAATTAAGGTGTTTCACATGATTTCAGGTTAAATACACCTGTCTCTGGGAGGTCCCACAGTTGGTTAGTACATTTCCTAACAAAAACTACACGATGAAGATGAAGGAACATTCAAAGCAAATCCGGAATAAGGTTCTTCAAAAGCACCAATCAGGGGTAGGATATAAGAACATTTCCAAGGCATTGAATATCATCTCAGAGCACAGTAAAGTCCATTATTAAGAAATGGAGAGAATATGGCACAACTGTGAATCTGTCTAGAACAGGCCGTCCTCAAAAACGGAGTATCCGGGCGTATAGGGCAATAGTCAGGGAGGCCACCAAGAGGCCTATGGCAACTCTAAAGGAGTTACAGTGTTCCACGGCTGAGCTGGGAGACACTGTGCATATGGCAACAATAGCCCGGGTGCTTCACAAAACTGGCCTTTATGGGAGAGTGGCAAAAAGAAAGCCATTGTTGAAAAAAACTCGCATCAAATCTCGCCTAGAGTTTCCCAGAAGGCATGTGGGAGACTCTGAGACCAAGTGGAAGAAGATTCTATGGTCTGATGAGACCAAAATAGAGCTTTTTGGCCTCAACGCTAAGCGCTATGTTTGCCACTGATCAACACAAGAAAAGTCCATAATGTCAAAGTGAAAAATAAAATCTACAAATTGTTCTAAATTAATTACAAATATAAAACAGAAAATAATTGATTGCATAAGTATTCACCCCCTTTGCTATGACTCACCTAAATAAGCTCTGGTGCAACCAATTGTCTTTAGAAGTCACATAATTAGTTGAATGGAGTCCACCTGTGTGCAATTAAGGTGTTTAACATGATTTCAGGTTAAATACACCTCTCTCTGGGAGGTCCCACAGTTGGTTGGTACATTTCCTAACAAAAACTACATGATGAAGATGAAGGAACATTCAAAGCAAATCCGGAATAAGGTTCTTCAAAAGCACCAATCAGGGGTAGGATATAAGAACATTTCCAAGGCATTGAATATCCTCTCAGACCACAGTAAAGTCCATTATTAAGAAATGGAGAGAAAATGGCACAACTGTGAATCTGTCTAGAACAGGCCGTCCTCAAAAACGGAGTATCCGGGCGAGAAGTGCACTAGTCAGGGAGGCCACCAAGAGGCCTATGGCAACTCTAAAGGAGTTACAGTGTTCCACGGCTGAGCTGGGAGACACTGTGCATATGGCAACAATAGCCCGGGTGCTTCACAAAACTGGCCTTTCTGGGAAAGTGGCAAAAAGAAAGCCATTGTTGAAAAAAACTCGCATCAAATCTCGGCTAGAGTTTCCCAGAAGGCATGTGGGAGACTCTGAGACCAAGTGGAAGAAGATTCTATGGTCTGATGAGACCAAAATAGAGCTTTTTGCCCTCAACGCTAAGCGCTATGTTTCCCACTGATCAACACAAGAAAAGTCCATAATGTCAAAGTGAAAAATAAAATCTACAAATTGTTCTAAATTAATTACAAATATAAAACAGAAAATAATTGATTGCATAAGTATTCACCCCCTTTGCTATGACACACCTAAATAAGCTCTGGTGCAACCAGTTGTCTTTAGAAGTCACATAATTAGTTGAATGGAGTCCACCTGTGTGCAATTAAGGTGTTTCACATGATTTCAGGTTAAATACACCTGTCTCTGGGAGGTCCCACAGTTGGTTAGTACATTTCCTAACAAAAACTACATCATGAAGATGAAGGAACATTCAAAGCAAATCCGGAATAAGGTTCTTCAAAAGCACCAATCAGGGGTAGGATATAAGAACATTTCCAAGGCATTGAATATCATCTCAGAGCACAGTAAAGTCCATTATTAAGAAATGGAGAGAATATGGCACAACTGTGAATCTGTCTAGAACAGGCCGACCTCAAAAACTGAGTATCCGGGCGTATAGGGCACTAGTCAGGGAGGCCACCAAGAGGCCTATGGCAACTCTAAAGGAGTTACAGTGTTCCACGGCTGAGCTGGGAGACACTGTGCATATGGCAACAATAGCCCGGGAGCTTCACAAAACTGGCCTTTATGGGAGAGTGGCAAAAAGAAAGCCATTGTTGAAAAAAACTTGCATCAAATCTCGGCTAGAGTTTCCCAGAAGGCATGTGGGAGACTCTGAGACCAAGTGGAAGAAGATTCTATGGTCTGATGAGACCAAAATAGAGCTTTTTGGCCTCAACACTAAGCGCTATGTTTGCCACTCATCAACACAAGAAAAGTCCATAATGTCAAAGTGAAAAATAAAATCTACAAATTGTTCTAAATTAATTACAAATATAAAACAGAAAATAATTGATTGCATAAGTATTCACCCCCTTTGCTATGACACACCTAAATAAGCTCTGGTGCAACCAGTTGTCTTTAGAAGTCACATAATTAGTTGAATGGAGTCCACCTGTGTGCAATTAAGGTGTTTCACATGATTTCAGGTTAAATACACCTGTCTCTGGGAGGTCCCACAGTTGGTTAGTACATTTCCTAACAAAAACTACATCATGAAGATGAAGGAACATTCAAAGCAAATCCGGAATAAGGTTCTTCAAAAGCACCAATCAGGGGTAGGATATAAGAACATTTCCAAGGCATTGAATATCATCTCAGAGCACAGTAAAGTCCATTATTAAGAAATGGAGAGAATATGGCACAACTGTGAATCTGTCTAGAACAGGCCGTCCTCAAAAACGGAGTATCCGGGCGTATAGGGCAATAGTCAGGGAGGCCACCAAGAGGCCTATGGCAACTCTAAAGGAGTTACAGTGTTCCACGGCTGAGCTGGGAGACACTGTGCATATGGCAACAATAGCCCGGGTGCTTCACAAAACTGGCCTTTATGGGAGAGTGGCAAAAAGAAAGCCATTGTTGAAAAAAACTCGCATCAAATCTCGCCTAGAGTTTCCCAGAAGGCATGTGGGAGACTCTGAGACCAAGTGGAAGAAGATTCTATGATCTGATGAGACCAAAATAGAGCTTTTTGGCCTCAACGCTAAGCGCTATGTTTGCCACTGATCAACACAAGAAAAGTCCATAATGTCAAAGTGAAAAATAAAATCTACAAATTGTTCTAAATTAATTACAAATATAAAACAGAAAATAATTGATTGCATAAGTATTCACCCCCTTTGCTATGACACACCTAAATAAGCTCTGGTGCAACCAGTTGTCTTTAGAAGTCACATAATTAGTTGAATGGAGTCCACCTGTGTGCAATTAAGGTGTTTCACATGATTTCAGGTTAAATACACCTGTCTCTGGGAGGTCCCACAGTTGGTTAGTACATTTCCTAACAAAAACTACATCATGAAGATGAAGGAACATTCAAAGCAAATCCGGAATAAGGTTCTTCAAAAGCACCAATCAGGGGTAGGATATAAGAACATTTCCAAGGCATTGAATATCCTCTCAGAGCACAGTAAAGTCCATTATTAAGAAATGGAGAGAATATGGCACAACTGTGAATCTGTCTAGAACAGGCCGTCCTCAAAAACGGAGTATCTGGGCGTATAGGGCACTAGTCAGGGAGGCCACCAAGAGGCCTATGGCAACTCTAAAGGAGTTACAGTGTTCCACGGCTGAGCTGGGAGACACTGTGCATATGGCAACAATAGCCCGGGTGCTTCACAAAACTGGCCTTTATGGGAGAGTGGCAAAAAGAAAGCCATTGTTGAAAAAAACTCGCATCAAATCTCGGCTAGAGTTTCCCAGAAGGCATGTGGGAGACTCTGAGACCAAGTGGAAGAAGATTCTATGGTCTGATGAGACCAAAATAGAGCTTTTTGGCCTCAAAGCTAAGCGCTATGTTTGCCACTGATCAACACAAGAAAAGTCCATAATGTCAAAGTGAAAAATAAAATCTACAAATTGTTCTAAATTAATTACAAATATAAAACAGAAAATAATTGATTGCATAAGTATTCACCCCCTTTGCTATGACACACCTAAATAAGCTCTGGTGCAACCAATTGTCTTTAGAAGTCACATAATTAGTTGAGTGGAGTCCACCTGTGTGCAATTAAGGTGTTTCACATGATTTCAGGTTAAATACACCTGTCTCTGGGAGGTCCCACAGTTGGTTAGTACATTTCCTAACAAAAACTACATCATGAAGATGAAGGAACATTCAAAGCAAATCCGGAATAAGGTTCTTCAAAAGCACCAATCAGGGGTAGGATATAAGAACATTTCCAAGGCATTGAATATCCTCTCAGAGCACAGTAAAGTCCATTATTAAAAATTGGAGAGAATATGGCACAACTGTGAATCTGTCTAGAACAAGCCGTCCTCAAAAACGGAGTATCCGGGCGTATAGGGCACTAGTCAGGGAGGCCACCAAGAGGCCTATGGCAACTCTAAAGGAGTTACAGTGTTCCACGGCTGAGCTGGGAGACACTGTGCATATGGCAACAATAGCCCGGGTGCTTCACAAAACTGGCCTTTATGGGAGAGTGGCAAAAAGAAAGCCATTGTTGAAAAAAACTCGCATCAAATCTCGGCTAGAGTTTCCCAGAAGGCATGTGGGAGACTCTGAGACCAAGTGGAAGAAGATTCTATGGTCTGATGAGACCAAAATAGAGCTTTTTGGCCTCAAAGCTAAGCGCTATGTTTGCCACTGATCAACACAAGAAAAGTCCATAATGTCAAAGTGAAAAATAAAATCTACAAATTGTTCTAAATTAATTACAAATATAAAACAGAAAATAATTGATTGCATAAGTATTCACCCCCTTTGCTATGACACACCTAAATAAGCTCTGGTGCAACCAATTGTCTTTAGAAGTCACATAATTAGTTGAGTGGAGTCCACCTGTGTGCAATTAAGGTGTTTCACATGATTTCAGGTTAAATACACCTGTCTCTGGGAGGTCCCACAGTTGGTTAGTACATTTCCTAACAAAAACTACATCATGAAGATGAAGGAACATTCAAAGCAAATCCGGAATAAGGTTCTTCAAAAGCACCAATCAGGGGTAGGATATAAGAACATTTCCAAGGCATTGAATATCCTCTCAGAGCACAGTAAAGTCCATTATTAAAAATTGGAGAGAATATGGCACAACTGTGAATCTGTCTAGAACAGGCCGTCCTCAAAAACTGAGTATCCGGGCGTATAGGGCACTAGTCAGGGAGTCCACCAAGAGGCCTATGGCAACTCTAAAGGAGTTACAGTGTTCCACGGCTGAGCTGGGAGACACTGTGCATATGGCAACAATAGCCCGGGTGCTTCACAAAACTGGCCTTTATGGGAGAGTGGCAAAAAGAAAGCCATTGTTGAAAAAAACTCGCATCAAATCTCGGCTAGAGTTTCCCAGAAGGCATGTGGGAGACTCTGAGACCAAGTGGAAGAAGATTCTATGGTCTGATGAGACCAAAATAGAGCTTTTTGGCCTCAACGCTAAGCGCTATGTTTGCCACTGATCAACACAAGAAAAGTCCATAATGTCAAAGTGAAAAATAAAATCTACAAATTGTTCTAAATTAATTACAAATATAAAACAGAAAATAATTGATTGCATAAGTATTCACCCCCTTTGCTATGACACACCTAAATAAGCTCTGGTGCAACCAGTTGTCTTTAGAAGTCACATAATTATTTGAATGGAGTCCACCTGTGTGCAATTAAGGTGTTTCACATGATTTCAGGTTAAATACACCTGTCTCTGGGAGGTCCCACAGTTGGTTAGTACATTTCCTAACAAAAACTACATCATGAAGATGAAGGAACATTCAAAGCAAATCCGGAATAAGGTTCTTCAAAAGCACCAATCAGGGGTAGGATATAAGAACATTTCCAAGGCATTGAATATCTCTCAGAGCACAGCAAAGTCCATTATTAAAAATTGGAGAGAATATGGCACAACTGTGAATCTGTCTAGAACAGGCCGTCCTCAAAAACGGAGTATCCGGGCGTATAGGGCACTAGTCAGGGAGGCCACCAAGAGGCCTATGGCAACTCTGAAGGAGTTACAGTGTTCCACGGCTGAGCTGGGAGACACTGTGCATATGGCAACAATAGCCCGGGTGCTTCACAAAACTGGCCTTTATGGGAGAGTGGCAAAAAGAAAGCCATTGTTGAAAAAAACTCGCATCAAATCTCGGCTAGAGTTTCCCAGAAGGCATGTTGGAGACTCTGAGACCAAGTGGAAGAAGATTCTATGGTCTGATGAGACCAAAATAGAGCTTTTTGGCCTCAACGCTAAGCGCTATGTTTGCCACTGATCAACACAAGAAAAGTCCATAATGTCAAAGTGAAAAATAAAATCTACAAATTGTTCTAAATTAATTACAAATATAAAACAGAAAATAATTGATTGCATAAGTATTCACCCCCTTTGCTATGACACACCTAAATAAGCTCTGGTGCAACCAATTGTCTTTAGAAGTCACATAATTAGTTGAGTGGAGTCCACCTGTGTGCAATTAAGGTGTTTCACATGATTTGAGGTAAATACACCTGTCTCTGGGAGGTCCCACAGTTGGTTAGTACATTTCCTAACAAAAACTACATCATGAAGATGAAGGAACATTCAAAGCAAATCCGGAATAAGGTTCTTCAAAACCACCAATCAGGGGTAGGATATAAGAACATTTCCAAGGCATTGAATATCCTCTCAGAGCACAGTAAAGTCCATTATTAAGAAATGGAGAGAATATGGCACAACTGTGAATCTGTCTAGAACAGGCCGTCCTCAAAAACGGAGTATCCGGGCGTATAGGGCACTAGTCAGGGAGGCCACCAAGAGGCCTATGGCAACTCTGAAGGAGTTACAGTGTTCCACGGCTGAGCTGGGAGACACTGTGCATATGGCAACAATAGCCCGGGTGCTTCACAAAACTGGCCTTTATGGGAGAGTGGCAAAAAGAAAGCCATTGTTGAAAAATACTCGCATCAAATCTCGGCTAGAGTTTCCCAGAAGGCATGTGGGAGACTCTGAGACCAAGTGGAAGAAGATTCTATGGTCTGATGAGACCAAAATAGAGCTTTTTGGCCTCAACGCTAAGCGCTATGTTTGCCACTGATCAACACAAGAAAAGTCCATAATGTCAAAGTGAAAAATAAAATCTACAAATTGTTCTAAATTAATTACAAATATAAAACAGAAAATAATTGATTGCATAAGTATTCACCCCCTTTGCTATGACACACCTAAATAAGCTCTGGTGCAACCAATTGTCTTTAGAAGTCACATAATTAGTTGAGTGGAGTCCATCTGTGTGCAATTAAGGTGTTTCACATGATTTCAGGTTAAATACACCTGTCTCTGGGAGGTCCCACAGTTGGTTAGTACATTTCCTAACAAAAACTACATCATGAAGATGAAGGAACATTCAAAGCAAATCCGGAATAAGGTTCTTCAAAAGCACCAATCAGGGGTAGGATATAAGAACATTTCCAAGGCATTGAATATCTCTCAGAGCACAGCAAAGTCCATTATTAAAAATTGGAGAGAATATGGCACAACTGTGAATCTGTCTAGAACAGGCCGTCCTCAAAAACGGAGTATCCGGGCGTATAGGGCACTAGTCAGGGAGGCCACCAAGAGGCCTATGGCAACTCTGAAGGAGTTACAGTGTTCCACGGCTGAGCTGGGAGACACTGTGCATATGGCAACAATAGCCCGGGTGCTTCACAAAACTGGCCTTTATGGGAGAGTGGCAAAAAGAAAGCCATTGTTGAAAAAAACTCGCATCAAATCTCGGCTAGAGTTTCCCAGAAGGCATGTGGGAGACTCTGAGACCAAGTGGAAGAAGATTCTATGGTCTGATGAGACCAAAATAGAGCTTTTTGGCCTCAACGCTAAGCGCTATGTTTGCCACTGATCAACACAAGAAAAGTCCATAATGTCAAAGTGAAAAATAAAATCTACAAATTGTTCTAAATTAATTACAAATATAAAACAGAAAATAATTGATTGCATAAGTATTCACCCCCTTTGCTATGACACACCTAAATAAGCTCTGGTGCAACCAGTTGTCTTTAGAAGTCACATAATTATTTGAATGGAGTCCACCTGTGTGCAATTAAGGTGTTTCACATGATTTCAGGTTAAATACACCTGTCTCTGGGAGGTCCCACAGTTGGTTAGTACATTTCCTAACAAAAACTACATCATGAAGATGAAGGAACATTCAAAGCAAATCCGGAATAAGGTTCTTCAAAAGCACCAATCAGGGGTAGGATATAAGAACATTTCCAAGGCATTGAATATCTCTCAGAGCACAGCAAAGTCCATTATTAAAAATTGGAGAGAATATGGCACAACTGTGAATCTGTCTAGAACAGGCCGTCCTCAAAAACGGAGTATCCGGGCGTATAGGGCACTAGTCAGGGAGGCCACCAAGAGGCCTATGGCAACTCTGAAGGAGTTACAGTGTTCCACGGCTGAGCTGGGAGACACTGTGCATATGGCAACAATAGCCCGGGTGCTTCACAAAACTGGCCTTTATGGGAGAGTGGCAAAAAGAAAGCCATTGTTGAAAAAAACTCGCATCAAATCTCGGCTAGAGTTTCCCAGAAGGCATGTGGGAGACTCTGAGACCAAGTGGAAGAAGATTCTATGGTCTGATGAGACCAAAATAGAGCTTTTTGGCCTCAACGCTAAGCGCTATGTTTGCCACTGATCAACACAAGAAAAGTCCATAATGTCAAAGTGAAAAATAAAATCTACAAATTGTTCTAAATTAATTACAAATATAAAACAGAAAATAATTGATTGCATAAGTATTCACCCCCTTTGCTATGACACACCTAAATAAGCTCTGGTGCAACCAGTTGTCTTTAGAAGTCACATAATTATTTGAATGGAGTCCACCTGTGTGCAATTAAGGTGTTTCACATGATTTCAGGTTAAATACACCTGTCTCTGGGAGGTCCCACAGTTGGTTAGTACATTTCCTAACAAAAACTACATCATGAAGATGAAGGAACATTCAAAGCAAATCCGGAATAAGGTTCTTCAAAAGCACCAATCAGGGGTAGGATATAAGAACATTTCCAAGGCATTGAATATCTCTCAGAGCACAGCAAAGTCCATTATTAAAAATTGGAGAGAATATGGCACAACTGTGAATCTGTCTAGAACAGGCCGTCCTCAAAAACGGAGTATCCGGGCGTATAGGGCACTAGTCAGGGAGGCCACCAAGAGGCCTATGGCAACTCTGAAGGAGTTACAGTGTTCCACGGCTGAGCTGGGAGACACTGTGCATATGGCAACAATAGCCCGGGTGCTTCACAAAACTGGCCTTTATGGGAGAGTGGCAAAAAGAAAGCCATTGTTGAAAAAAACTCGCATCAAATCTCGGCTAGAGTTTCCCAGAAGGCATGTGGGAGACTCTGAGACCAAGTGGAAGAAGATTCTATGGTCTGATGAGACCAAAATAGAGCTTTTTGGCCTCAACGCTAAGCGCTATGTTTGCCACTGATCAACACAAGAAAAGTCCATAATGTCGAAGTGAAAAATAAAATCTACAAATTGTTCTAAATTAATTACAAATATAAAACAGAAAATAATTGATTGCATAAGTATTCACCCCCTTTGCTATGACACACCTAAATAAGCTCTGGTGCAACCAATTGTCTTTAGAAGTCACATAATTAGTTGAGTGGAGTCCACCTGTGTGCAATTAAGGTGTTTCACATGATTTGAGGTAAATACACCTGTCTCTGGGAGGTCCCACAGTTGGTTAGTACATTTCCTAACAAAAACTACATCATGAAGATGAAGGAACATTCAAAGCAAATCCGGAATAAGGTTCTTCAAAACCACCAATCAGGGGTAGGATTTAAGAACATTTCCAAGGCATTGAATATCCTCTCAGAGCACAGTAAAGTCCATTATTAAGAAATGGAGAGAATATGGCACAACTGTGAATCTGTCTAGAACAGGCCGTCCTCAAAAACGGAGTATCCGGGCGTATAGGGCACTAGTCAGGGAGGCCACCAAGAGGCCTATGGCAACTCTGAAGGAGTTACAGTGTTCCACGGCTGAGCTGGGAGACACTGTGCATATGGCAACAATAGCCCGGGTGCTTCACAAAACTGGCCTTTATGGGAGAGTGGCAAAAAGAAAGCCATTGTTGAAAAATACTCGCATCAAATCTCGGCTAGAGTTTCCCAGAAGGCATGTGGGAGACTCTGAGACCAAGTGGAAGAAGATTCTATGGTCTGATGAGACCAAAATAGAGCTTTTTGGCCTCAACGCTAAGCGCTATGTTTGCCACTGATCAACACAAGAAAAGTCCATAATGTCAAAGTGAAAAATAAAATCTACAAATTGTTCTAAATTAATTACAAATATAAAACAGAAAATAATTGATTGCATAAGTATTCACCCCCTTTGCTATGACACACCTAAATAAGCTCTGGTGCAACCAGTTGTCTTTAGAAGTCACATAATTATTTGAATGGAGTCCACCTGTGTGCAATTAAGGTGTTTCACATGATTTCAGGTTAAATACACCTGTCTCTGGGAGGTCCCACAGTTGGTTAGTACATTTCCTAACAAAAACTACATCATGAAGATGAAGGAACATTCAAAGCAAATCCGGAATAAGGTTCTTCAAAAGCACCAATCAGGGGTAGGATATAAGAACATTTCCAAGGCATTGAATATCTCTCAGAGCACAGCAAAGTCCATTATTAAAAATTGGAGAGAATATGGCACAACTGTGAATCTGTCTAGAACAGGCCGTCCTCAAAAACGGAGTATCCGGGCGTATAGGGCACTAGTCAGGGAGGCCACCAAGAGGCCTATGGCAACTCTGAAGGAGTTACAGTGTTCCACGGCTGAGCTGGGAGACACTGTGCATATGGCAACAATAGCCCGGGTGCTTCACAAAACTGGCCTTTATGGGAGAGTGGCAAAAAGAAAGCCATTGTTGAAAAAAACTCGCATCAAATCTCGGCTAGAGTTTCCCAGAAGGCATGTGGGAGACTCTGAGACCAAGTGGAAGAAGATTCTATGGTCTGATGAGACCAAAATAGAGCTTTTTGGCCTCAACGCTAAGCGCTATGTTTGCCACTGATCAACACAAGAAAAGTCCATATTGTCAAAGTGAAAAATAAAATCTACAAATTGTTCTAAATTAATTACAAATATAAAACAGAAAATAATTGATTGCATAAGTATTCACCCCCTTTGCTATGACACACCTAAATAAGCTCTGGTGCAACCAATTGTCTTTAGAAGTCACATAATTAGTTGAGTGGAGTCCACCTGTGTGCAATTAAGGTGTTTCACATGATTTCAGGTTAAATACACCTGTCTCTGGGAGGTCCCACAGTTGGTTAGTACATTTCCTAACAAAAACTACATCATGAAGATGAAGGAACATTCAAAGCAAATCCGGAATAAGGTTCTTCAAAAGCACCAATCAGGGGTAGGATATAAGAACATTTCCAAGGCATTGAATATCCTCTCAGAGCACAGTAAAGTCCATTATTAAGAAATGGAGAGAATATGGCACAACTGTGAATCTGTCTAGAACAGGCCGTCCTCAAAAACGGAGTATCCGGGCGTATAGGGCACTAGTCAGGGAGGCCACCAAGAGGCCTATGGCAACTCTAAAGGAGTTACAGTGTTCCACGGCTGAGCTGGGAGACACTGTGCATATGGCAACAATAGCCCGGGTGCTTCACAAAACTGGCCTTTATGGGAGAGTGGCAAAAAGAAAGCCATTGTTGAAAAAAACTCGCATCAAATCTCGGCTAGAGTTTCCCAGAAGGCATGTGGGAGACTCTGAGACCAAGTGGAAGAAGATTCTATGGTCTGATGAGACCAAAATAGAGCTTTTTGGCCTCAACGCTAAGCGCTATGTTTGCCACTGATCAACACAAGAAAAGTCCATAATGTCAAAGTGAAAAATAAAGTCTACAAATTGTTCTAAATTAATTACAAATATAAAACAGAAAATAATTGATTGCATAAGTATTCACCCCCTTTGCTATGACACACCTAAATAAGCTCTGGTGCAACCAATTGTCTTTAGAAGTCACATAATTAGTTGAATGGAGTCCACCTGTGTGCAATTAAGGTGTTTCACATGATTTCAGGTTAAATACACCTGTCTCTGGGAGGTCCCACAGTTGGTTAGTACATTTCCTAACAAAAACTACATGATGAAGATGAAGGAACATTCAAAGCAAATCCGGAATAAGGTTCTTCAAAAGCACCAATCAGGGGTAGGATATAAGAACATTTCCAAGGCATTGAATATCCTCTCAGAGCACAGTAAAGTCCATTATTAAGAAATGGAGAGAATATGGCACAACTGTGAATCTGTCTAGAACAGGCCGTCCTCAAAAACGGAGTATCCGGGTGTATAGGGCACTAGTCAGGGAGGCCACCAAGAGGCCTATGGCAACTCTAAAGGAGTTACAGTGTTCCACGGCTGAGCTGGGAGACACTGTGCATATGGCAACAATAGCCCGGGTGCTTCACAAAACTGGCCTTTATGGGAGAGTGGCAAAAAGAAAGCCATTGTTGAAAAAAACTTGCATCAAATCTCGGCTAGAGTTTCCCAGAAGGCATGTGGGAGACTCTGAGACCAAGTGGAAGAAGATTCTATGGTCTGATGAGACCAAAATAGAGCTTTTTGGCCTCAACGCTAAGCGCTATGTTTGCCACTGATCAACACAAGAAAAGTCCATAATGTCAAAGTGAAAAATAAAATCTACAAATTGTTCTAAATTAATTACAAATATAAAACAGAAAATAATTGATTGCATAAGTATTCACCCCCTTTGCTATGACACACCTAAATAAGCTCTGGTGCAACCAATTGTCTTTAGAAGTCACATAATTAGTTGGATGGAGTCCACCTGTGTGCAATTAAGGTGTTTCACATGATTTCAGGTTAAATACACCTGTCTCTGGGAGGTCCCACAGTTGGTTAGTACATTTCCTAACAAAAACTACATCATGAAGATGAAGGAACATTCAAAGCAAATCCGGAATAAGGTTCTTCAAAAGCACCAATCAGGGGTAGGATATAAGAACATTTCCAAGGCATTGAATATCCTCTCAGAGCACAGTAAAGTCCATTATTAAGAAATGGAGAGAATATGGCACAACTGTTAATCTGTCTAGAACAGGCCGCCCTCAGAAACGGAGTATCCAGGCGTATAGGGAACTAGTCAGGGAGGCCACCAAGAGGCCTATGGCAACTCTAAAGGAGATACAGTGTTCCACGGCTGAGCTGGGAGACACTGTGCATATGGCAACAATAGCCCGGGTGCTTCACAAAACTGGCCTTTATGGGAGAGTGGCAAAAAGAAAGCCATTGTTGAAAAAAACTCGCATCAAATCTCGGCTAGAGTTTCCCAGAAGGCATGTGGGAGACTCTGAGACCAAGTGGAAGAAGATTCTATGGTCTGATGAGACCAAAATAGAGCTTTTTGGCCTCAACGCTAAGCGCTATGTTTGCCACTGATCAACACAAGAAAAGTCCATAATGTCAAAGTGAAAAATAAAATCTACAAATTGTTCTAAATTAATTACAAATATAAAACAGAAAATAATTGATTGCATAAGTATTCACCCCCTTTGCTATGACACACCAAAATAAGCTCTGGTGCAACCAATTGTCTTTAGAAGTCACATAATTAGTTGAATGGAGTCCTCCTATGTGCAATTAAGGTGTTTCACATGATTTCAGGTTAAATACACCTGTCTCTGGGAGGTCCCACAGTTGGTTAGTACATTTCCTAACAAAAACTACATCATGAAGATGAAGGAACATTCAAAGCAAATCCGGAATAAGGTTCTTCAAAAGCACCAATCAGGGGTAGGATATAAGAACATTTCCAAGGCATTGAATATCCTCTCAGAGCACAGTAAAGTCCATTATTAAGAAATGGAGAGAATATGGCACAACTGTGAATCTGTCTAGAACAGGCCGTCCTCAAAAACGGAGTATCCGGGCGTATAGGGCACTAGTCAGGGAGGCCACCAAGAGGCCTATGGCAACTCTAAAGGAGTTACAGTGTTCCACGGCTGAGCTGGGAGACACTGTGCATATGGCAACAATAGCCCGGGTGCTTCACAAAACTGGCCTTTATGGGAGAGTGGCAAAAAGAAAGCCATTGTTGAAAAAAACTCGCATCAAATCTCGGCTAGAGTTTCCCAGAAGGCATGTGGGAGACTCTGAGACCAAGTGGAAGAAGATTCTATGGTCTGATGAGACCAAAATAGAGCTTTTTGGCCTCAACTCTAAGCGCTATGTTTGCCACTGATCAACACAAGAAAAGTCCATAATGTCAAAGTGAAAAATAAAATCTACAAATTGTTCTAAATTAATTACAAATCTAAAACAGAAAATAATTGATTGCATAAGTATTCACCCCCTTTGCTATGACACACCTAAAGAAGCTCTGGTGCATCCAATTGTCTGTAGAAGTCACATAATTAGTTGAATGGAGTCCACCTGTGTGCAATTAAGGTGTTTCACATGATTTCAGGTTAAATACACCTGTCTCTGGGAGGTCCCACAGTTGGTTAGTACATTTCCTAACAAAAACTACATCATGAAGATGAAGGAACATTCAAAGCAAATCCGGAATAAGGTTCTTCAAAAGCACCAATCAGGGGTAGGATATAAGAACATTTCCAAGGCATTGAATATCCTCTCAGAGCACAGTAAAGTCCATTATTAAGAAATGGAGAGAATATGGCACAACTGTGAATCTGTCTAGAACAGGCCGTCCTCAAAAACGTAGTATCCGGGCGTATAGGGCACTAGTCAGGGAGGCCACCAAGAGGCCTATGGCAACTCTAAAGGAGTTACAGTGTTCCACGGCTGAGCTGGGAGACACTGTGCATACGCCAACAATAGCCCGTGTGCTTCACAAAACTGGCCTTTATGGGAGAGTGGCAAAAAGAAAAAAACTTGCATCATATCTCGGCTAGAGTTTCCCAGAAGGCATGTGGGAGACTCTGAGACCAAGTGGAAGAAGATTCTATGGTCTGATGAGACCAGAATAGAGCTTTTTGGCCTCAACGCTAAGCGCTATGTTTGGCGTAAGCCTAACACCGCACATCATCCTGAGAACACCATCGCTACCGTGAAGCATGGTGGTGGCAGCATCATGCTATGGGGATGCTTCTCTGCGTCAGGGCCTGGAAAGCTTGTGAAGATAGAGGGCAAAATGGATGCGGCAAAGTACAGAGACATCCTGAAGGAAAACCTGCTGAAGTCTGCAAGAGACCTGGGACTTGGGAGAAGATTCATCTTCCAGCAGGACAATGACCCCAAACATACAGCCAAAGCCACACTGGAGTGGCTTAAAAACAAAAAGGTCAATGTCCTGGAGTGGCCCAGTCAAAGCCCGGACCTCAATCTAATTGAGAATATGTGGAAAGAGTAGAAAATTGCTGTTCACCAAAGGTCCCCATCCAACTTGACGGAGCTTGAGCAATTTTGCAAAGAAGAATGGGCAAAAATTGCAGTGTCCAGATGTGCAAAGCTGGTAGAGTCTTATCCAAATAGACTCATGGCTGTAATTGCTGCCAAAGGTGCCTGATTCCAACCATCAGATGGTGCAAGGGAGAACCGACCTTTGGTAAGTATACTAACTAGGCTACATGGCCCAAAAGTTTTAAGAATAGGGTCCTATATTTCAAACTACATTTATGTAGTAATAATATTCAAATAATGGGCTCTATTTACTAAAGTGTTTTAAGGAATGCTTCAGTATCAATACACATGTTTGGAGTTTAAATAATGCTTTAAAAATCTGAATAAGACCTAAAACAAAGTAGTCTCAATGGCTTTTATTACTTTAAACATTATTAAGTCAAAAAGGATTTAAAGTAATAGTCCTTAACAAAACATTCGAACATCAGAACACTCCTTAAAGATTAGTAAATAGGGACAATAATTCCAAATAGAGCTTCTAAAGCCTTCATACCTGACCATAAGTTTAAGTATAAAATAGACACCTACCACAGCCTGGCAACCTCAGTAAAACTGCATGCCTTTTCATGCGTTATTGCTTGCTTATACAAGCTTTTACAGAATTAAAATGTGATTGTTCTTACCAATAATCGCATCCACAATATCTGGATTAAGGGGTTGTTTTGCTTGTGAATCCTTATGTGCATTGGATTTGAATCCAGTCAGGGATTTATTGGCAAGTTCTTCAGCAGTGTGAAATACCCGTAATAGGTCTGCAGTTAGCTTCATTGTGTCTTTGTGACAACACATCTGTAGCTTCCTTTTTGATACTGACGCTTTTTCAGTCCGTTGTACCTTCTAAAATCATAAACAAAGGTGTGGGTAAGTGAAATAGTTATATAATATATACATATATCAAACTGCATGAAAATACCTCCTTTTTATCACTTTTACGCCATGGATACTGTGTACTTCAGTATTTTTGGAGACAAACCTCTCCATATAGTAACACCCTCTTGTTCGGGTTATACCTTAGTATTATGCTCCCTCGCCTTTGGTTCAGGGCATTACTAAGCCTGCAGACGGTCATCGGGTAGTAACCTAAATAACACAATTTTCCTACCTCATCTCTCTTTTCCCCCATTGTTGTATATTGGTGTTGGCATAGTTGGTGGTGGACAAATCCATTTTCAGTAATTCCACTCGTTCCAGTATATCTGGGAGTTCTAAAGTATATGTTGAAATGTTAGCTGTCTTTTGCTGTTTATTATTTTTATATTTTATTTTATTATTTGTAGTATTTATGACTAAATGCGTTATATTATATAGTTATGATTAGATTAGTCTGCACTTCACATTCTTAAAAATAAATATTAGGCCACATTAAAGTATTTCTATCATTGTCATGATAGTTGTTTTGGTCCCGGCATTTATCCCGCTTACACTTGGAAGGGGTTTCCTCCTTTTCATAATTAAGTATACACTTTGCTTTTTGTGAAACAGTCTGCCAGTCCCCTAAAAAATAGTTCATATTTAATCATATTTATACTGTGCCTACACTGGTTAAAATTCAACAGTGGGTCTTTATACACCTTGTAACGGAAACATGGTACCCCATAATGTTCTCGTACTAAGGTGAAAATAGCCTTGATTTGTATGTTACTATAGATATCAATAGTAATACGAAAATACCATACAAAGTAGTAATAACAGCTTTTAAAGTGAAGGTAGTGTTCTGAGAGAATTAGGTATAATTTTACCTCAGTAACTTAGAGTAAGAGTTATGATTATACAGCAGTATTGATTGTATGTTCACTGTTTAGTATGTAGGCTAGTTCATTAAAACAAAAAAAGTAAATGTCACAATATATATACAGTGCCTTGCATAAGTATTCACCCCCCTTGGACTTTTCCACATTTTGTAGTGTTACAACCTGGAATTAAAATGTATTTAATTGGGATTTTTACCATTTGATTTACACAACATACTTAACACTTTGAAGGTGCAAAATATTTTTTATTGTGACACATTTTTTGTTTTGTTTAATTAAACAAAAAAAAAGACATTTGTTGGTTGCATAAGTATTCACCCCCCTGAGTCAATACTTGGTAGAAGCACCTTTGGCTTTGGGTAAGTCTCTACCAGCTTTGCACATCTGAATCCTGCAAATTTTGCCCATTCTTCTTGGCAAAATTGCTCAAGCTCTGTCAAGTTGGATGGGGACCGTTGGTGAACAGCAATTTTCAAGTCTTGCCACAGATTCTCAATCGGATTGATGTCTGGGCTTTGACTGGGCCATTCTAAGACATTCAGGTTCTTGTTTTTAAACCACTCCAGTGTAGCTTTGGCTGTGTGTTTAGGGTCATTGTCCTGCTGGAAGGTGAACCTTCCCAGTCACTGGTCCTCTTGCAGACTGAAACAGGTTTTCCTCTAGAATTTCCCTGTATTTGGCTCCATCCATCTTGCCCTCAGTCCTGACCAGTTTCCCAGTCCCTGCCGATGAAAAGCATCCCCATAACATGTTATAACATGCTGCCACCACCATGCTTCACCGTGGGGATGGTGTTCTCAGGGTGATGAGCAGTGTTGGCTTTGCGCCACACATAGCGTTTTGCGCTAAGGCCAAAAAGTTCAATTTTGGTCTCATTAGACCAGAGAACCCTTTTCCACATGTTTGCTGTGTCTCCCACATGCCTTTTGGCAAAATCCAAACAGGATTTGATATGGGTTTTTTTCAGAAATGGCTTTCTTCTCGCCACTCTTCCATAAAGCCCAGCTTTGTGGAGCGCCCGGGTTATAGTTGTCCCATGGACGGTTTCTCCCATCTCAGCTGTGGATCTCTCCAGCTCCTTCAGAGTTACCATTGACCTCTTGGTTGCTTCTCTGACTTATGCCCTCCTTACCTGGTCACTGAATTTTGGTGGACGGCCTTCTCTAAGCAGAGTCGCGGTTGTGCCATATTCTTTCCATTTCTTAATAATGGATTTAACGGTGCTCCGGGGGATGTTCAAAGTTTGGGATATTTTTTTATAACCCAACCCTGATTGGTGCTTCTCCAGAACTTTATCCCAGAATTGTTTAGATAGCTCCTTGGTCTTCATGATGCTGTTTGTTTTGATATGCTCTTTAACAAACTGTGGCCTTCCAGAAACAGGTGTATTTAATCTGAGGTCATGTGACACTTTAATTGCACACAGGTGGACTCCATTCAACTAATTATGTGACTTCTGAAGGCAATTGGTTGCACCAGAGCTTATTTAGGGGTGTCACAGCAAAGGGGGTGAATACTTATGCAATCAAGACAGTTTTTTATTTGTAAATAATTTTGAAAAATATGTAGATTTTTTTTCCCCACTTTGACATTATGGACTATTTTGTGTAGATCAGTCACAAAAAATCCTAATTAAATCCATTTTAATTCCAGGTTGTAATATTACAAAATGTGGAAAAGTCCAAGGGGGGTGAATACTTATGCAAGGCACTGTATATATATATATATATATATATATATATATATATATATATATATATATATATATATATATATACTGTTTACTGTAAGCAAGGGTGTCCATCCCATACCTTCAGTTTCCTCAGCATTATTTAATCTTTTTAGTTGATTGACAAATTGATATAGAGCATTACACTTTGTCTTACCTATTGCCAGTACATAAGATGGACAGGTTAACCATTTTGGATTTTTCTTTTGAAGGTCCCCTTTTCCACTAGGTTTAAGTCCACCATCTCATAAACATTTTTGGTTTCAATTACATTATTTTTGTAACTACGTTCATCAAATTCTACAATCCACTCTTTCTTGCCAATTTCTATCGCATTCTCTTCAAAAAAAATCAAACAATGCAAATGACATTTTCTCCATCTCTTTACTGCTCCATGAAGTGGTATGTAATACTGTGGGAGCCACCTGTCAAACACAAACGGTCACTTTGCTGGTCTCGTGCAGGTACATTTGAAAAGTAGGGCGCGCGCCATGCAGGCAGTCAGCAGCACTTCTCTCTTTTGTTGACAGTTTACTCTCCGATAAGGTGACT
Organism: Acipenser ruthenus; assembly: GCF_902713425.1. Classification (NCBI taxonomy): domain Eukaryota; kingdom Metazoa; phylum Chordata; class Actinopteri; order Acipenseriformes; family Acipenseridae; genus Acipenser; species Acipenser ruthenus. The sequence goes on from NW_026708268.1 coordinate 28,345, forward strand.
TTTATTGAAATGGAGAGGGTGTCATAAACGTTTCTTACATCATGAAGCAGAAGAAGATATGCCTCGTATGACAAAAGTAAGGAGAGGGATAGAAATAAATGAATGTACTTATAGCCAGCCTGGCTGCTCAACGGAAAATGAGGAGGAACCAACTGAGACTTCCCTTAACACTGTCCTAACACCTGATCAAGTTTTCTTCCTCGGTGATGAAACAGGACTTCTTGAAAACCACGAGGAGAACTGTCCTGCCGAAAAATATAGGTTTTGGATATAATGTTACCGAGGGATAATTCTACTCTTATATTCGTTATTTGAAAGGAAGTGTAAAGGCAATTCGATATCCCATACATTGAGTTATATTATAGGACACTTAAAAAAAAAATGTGCTTCAGATGTTTACTTTATTTATGTATGGGTGAATCGGCTTTACAGAAGAGTGTAATTCAGTTTCCCTGGATCTCGCTCAGCTATTTCATAGCTCCAATACAAAATCACAAGGGAATGCCATTTAACCCTACGAGAGTATTAATTCTAAGGAGTAAATTAAAGCATGTCTTAATGATCCGGTTTTATAGATAAAAACTGTACATTTCAAATGGTTTTCGTGGTAGAAATATGTTTTAATATAACTCGCCCTGCGGCCTCGAACACCAGTTGCATGAGGATTCCCCTGAGATCAATGTGGCTATAAGCAATTATACTACTTTGAACTTGAAGTAGGCTGCTACATTGTAGACCTCTAACCAAAATAAACAAAGTTACAACTGTGTTGATATGAGGGAAGGGTATACGTCTGACTGTAGTTTGAACCACCCAAAAAATAGATTGCAAAAATGAGAATTCTGAATTTAAATAAATGTAAAATCTACTTTATTATACACTAAATTATTACTGTTTTACAGCTGTCCGATGAAGAGGTTTCCAATTCAGGTGAAGATGAAACGGAGTTTAATAGGGCTTCCTGCCTCTCCACCCAGTGTGAATTTGAAGTGGACTGTCAAAATGTAAGTAAAATTATATTAAGAAAAATACCTACAGACGTGCTCAAATTTGGTACCCCTCCACAAAAAACGAAGAATGCACAATTTTCTCTGAAATAACTTGAAACTGACAAAAGTAATTGGCATCCGCCATTGTTTATTCCATATTTAATAGAAATCAGACTTTGCTTTTGATTTTTTATTCAACATAATATTGTAAATAAGAAAACAAATGAAAATGGCATGGACAAAAATGATGGGACCGCTAACCTAGTATTTTGTTGCACAACCTTTAGAGGAAATCACTGCAATCAAACGTTTTCTGTAGCTCTCAATGAGACTTCTGCACCTGTTAACAGGTAGTTTGGCCCACTCTTCCTGAGCAAACTGCTCCAGCTGTCTCAGGTTTGATGGGTGCCTTCTCCAGACTGCAAGTTTCAGCTCTTTCCATAGATGTTCGATAGGATTCAGATCAGGACTCATAGATGGCCACTTCAGAATAGTCCAATGTTTTGTTCTTATCCATTCTTGGGTGCTTTTAGCTGTGTGTTTTGGGTCATTATCCTGTTGGAGGACCCATGACCTGCGACTGAGACAGAGCTTTCTGACACTGGGCAGTACGTTTCGCTCCAGAATGCCTTGATAGTCTTGAGATTTCATTGTGCCCTGCACAGATTCAAGGCAACCTGTGCCAGGCGCAGCAAAGCAGCCCCAAAACATAACCGAGCCTCCTCCATGTTTCACTGTAGGTATGGTGTTCTTTTCTTTGAAAGCTTCATTTTTTCGTCTGTGAACACAGAGCTGATGTGACTTGCCAAAAAGCTCCAGTTTTGACTCATCTGTCCAAAGGACATTCTCCCAGAAGGATTGTGGCTTGTCAATATGCATTTTAGCAAATTCCAGTCTGGCTTTTTTATGTTTTTCTTTCAAAAGTGGAGTCCTCCTGGGTCTTCTTCCATGGAGCCCACTTTCGCTCAAAAAGCGACGGATGGTGCGATCAGAAACTGACGTACCTTCACCTTGGAGTTCAGCTTGTATCTCTTTGGCAGTTATCCTTGGTTCTTTTTCTACCATTCGCACTATCCTTCTGTTCACTCTGGGGTCGATTTTCCTCTTGCGGCTGCGCCCAGGGAGGTTGGCTACAGTTCCATGGACCTTAAACTTCTTAATAATATTTGCAACTGTTGTCACAGGAACATCAAGCTGCTTGGAGATGGTCTTGTAGCCTTTACCTTTACCATGCTCGTCTATTATTTTCTTTCTGATCTCCTCAGACAACTCTCTCCTTTGCTTTCTCTGGTCCATGTTCAGTGTGGTGCACACAATGGTACCAAACAGCACAGTGACTACTTTTAAATAGGCTGAATGACTGATTACAAGATTGGAGACATGTGTGATACTAATTAAGGAAACTAATTAGTTTGAAATATCTCTATAATCCAATTATTTATTATCTTTTCTAAGGGGTACCAACAAATGTGTCCAGGCCATTTTAGAATATCTTTGTAGAATAAGCAATAATTCATCTCTTTTCACAGCTTCTTTGCTTTATTCTATGACATACCAAAGGCATGCAAGTATACATGATAAAATAGCTTTTAATTTCATCACTTTTCAGGAGGAATGAAGCATTATTTCAATGAGCTGTAAGGGTACCAACAAATTTGAGCACGTCTGTATATAATCTTTTAAATGTTATATAATCTTACCGTGTATACTGTATGCTTAACATCCAATCCCATAACATGTAATGACAATTATATGCACAACTGCATTACATTTACTTAATTTACATTTATTTAGAACTAACGAGTGTATATAGTTTGCTTTGACCAATTTCACAACCAATTTGCTAACAGCCTAGGCTTACAGCTCTGTCTATCCCTTGACACATTACATTGTTAAATTATTTTGCATAAATGAATGCGAGTACTTTATGTAAGCAATTTAAAATAGTTCATAAGCACAATAACACACATACAGAGACCACCGATGCCTTGGGTACATTATTTTAAAATGAACATGCAAGACCTAAGATGGCATTGCTTGTAGTGTTCAAGTATAATATTGTAGCGTTGAGCATGCTATGGGCAATGTTCTGCGGCGGTGACGGTGGAAAATAAAAGATCAGACCAGGCAGTGAGGTTAAAATGGAATAGCTCTTAACTTGAACCACACTAAATAGGGATACGTCTCCAATTCCCTATAACAGTCGTACTTGGAGTTTGAAGATTATTAATTATTACGGTTTACTGCAGCGGCGTTCGATCGATTTCTGTTCGATCGATCCCAAAACCCCACGTGAAGCTGCAACTTAACTAGCGGTCTTGAAGTGCATCATATGGTGGTTTCTTAAGAGCGTAGGCAGGTTTGAAACACATGAATTATTTAGCAAAATCAAGTGTGCAGATATATTTTTCGTTTGGTGAACTATTATGTTTTTGGTTTCTATGGTGTCACAATGCATTACCCAAACATTTCACGATTCCCTCAGACCGCTCGTGAACTCAAGTAGAAGTTCAAGAGCTAGTAGTTTCAATGATGTTTGGGAAACACTTACCTAAACGATAGTCTTACTACATTGGTTTGGTAAAGTAGCTATTGAGAAAAGCGAACCCGACTCAGAACACAGAACAGAACAGAACACAAACAGCGCACTCACGTCAACACTTGCAGACTGCACAGAAACAGCAGGCAAGATAACAGCGGGGAGAGAGAGACACACACAAAATACAATACAACCCTGGCGCCCACAACACTTAACACAGTACACACTGGACAAAAATTGTTTTCAAATTCCCCTGTCTAAATACACCCCCACAGTCCATCCATTCGCACCACCGCTACAGTATCTTACACTTTTGCAAATCCAGAATTAAACCATTTTTACGAATTTTATGAATTGTGATATATCCTGTTGTGTTTGTTTAAAGTTATGCATTCCAGATAACGTTTCTGATCAATGATAATACCATTTAAGATTTCCTGTAGGTTCTACTCTTCCTAACTGTATTTCCTCTCTTCTGTAGGATGAGTTTGACAATCACCCACTATATCCAGGAGCACCGCTCAGTAAAAATGAAAGTGACCTTTGCATTGAAACATCGACTGACAGATTCTGCTTTGGATAATCTTCTTGAACTTATGTCATGTCATGTTAAAGACTTTCCTAAAACAACCAAATACTATCTGTACAAAAAGTTCAATTGTGCAGACTTGTCATCTATGGTGCTGCATTTTTTTTGTAAAATATGCCAATCATACATCTGCCCTGAGAATGATAATGTAGATTCCTGTCCAGAATGTGGTGAGGGGTTTAATAAAGAATTAAACAAAAAGGCTGGTCACTTTTTCATCCAGCTCCCATTGAAAAAGCAGGAACTGCTTGAAAAAGAAGCCGTTTTAGATTCCATCCAGAAAAATGTCCACACTAGAAGCAGAGAGATAGGTGATGTCACATCTGGGAAACTGTACCAAAAAGTAAGGAATTCCACACAGTTTGGTCAGAATGGCATTTCTCTTCAGTGGAACAGTGATGGTGTTTAAGTATTTAAATCATCCAGAAGCAGTTTCTGGCCTATTCAGGTAATGGTGAATGAACTCCCATACAAGTTAAGAATCAACAATGTTCTGTTGTCATGTCTGTGGTTTGGCCCAGGAAAGCCCAGGATGGATAGCTACTTGAGTGTTTTTGTTAAAGAGTTAACTGATTTGCACAAAACAGGTGTAACAGTAATAATTCCAGGAGAAGGTCAGAAGGTTGTTAAAATACATACTTTAATTTGTTCAGCAGATTCGGTGGCTAGACCAGCCCTTCGTAACACAACCCTGTTTAATGGCAAGTATGGTTGTGACTTTTGTCTGCATCCTGGTCAGCATGTTCACAAGGGAAGAGAATTCACTAGAGTACACCCCATTAAAGAAAAAGATCCACCTATAAGAACTCATGAACAGCACAAAGCAGATGCAATTGCTGCTTCTGAAAGTGGAAACCCAGTGAATGGTGTTAAAGGCTCTTCCCCGTTGTTGTTTTTACCTGTTTTGAATATGTCACGGTCTTTTGTATCTGAATACATGCACTGTGTTCTTCTTGGTGTAGTAAGGGGGATTTTACCTTTGAGATACATTCAACATTGGTTTTACTTGGTCTATTCAGTGAATAATCTTTTGACAGACTCAATTACTAGAGAAACTCTTAGAAAAGTAAGTGTGGTTCTTAAGGAGTTTGTAAACCAAACTGAGACTCTGTGTGGTAAAAGTCACTTGACCTTTAATGTCCATCTACTTCTGCATTTACCTAGAGGTGTTAGTGACTGGGGAGCTCTTTGGGCAACCTCTGCTTTCCCTTATGAAGGGTACAACAGGGTATTAAAAAGCCTTTTCTAGGGTACACAGAGCGTATCAAAACAAGTGTGTGAAATGTATACTGTGATAAAAAAGGTAAAAAAGCTACAAGCATACAAAGTGCCAGTGAACCTGTACATATTTTCTTAAAAAAACTTATTGGATCAACAAGAATTTCTACTTGGTCATCAAGTTAAAAAAGAAGTACTTGTGTATGACAGGTTTATTTACAATCATGTTTTGTATCGCACTAAAAACTATAACCATGTAATGAAAAGGTCTAACTTTACAGCTGAATTGCAAAATAGTCATGTTGTTGAACTAACCTCTCTTCTGCTAGTAAAGTGCAGAGATGGGCCATGCTCTGTTCATGGGAGAGAGATAGCTATATTGACTGTGAAGAAACTGGAAAAAAATTGCAGATTTTATATACAGTAGAGAGTTTAGCATATCCTCAAACTTTCTCATTGAAATTCACAAGAATGATAAAACAGAGGCTGTGTTTTTGGACCATTTGGAAAGGAAATGTGTTAGGATGTCAATTGATGAGAAGAGTTCTGTGAATTTCATGCCAAATGAAGTTGAAAGGGATTAGGTGTTTCATACTTTAAAATGAGCGTTTCAACAATTCTTCACAAATTAATCAATGTTAACCATGTTTTCATCAGAATGTACAAAACAATTTTCATACGAAATTATTATTACTAAATTATTAAAGAGTAAATAGATTCAAATTCCATTTTAATGTTGTTTTTTGTTTTACTTATTCCTAATCTTGTTATGAGGTTGGCAATCATTCGGAGTTCTTTGCTGCAATATTAAGTTTTATCATTTTTCTCCTATAGTTTTCTCTAAGTAGCTTTGAGCTAAATTACTGCTCTAGACTGCTAAGTGACTGTCCATTTTTTTATTTTCTGATTCCAAAAGTTCATATGATGCTTGCTATGACCTTTCAACTCTGTTGGCAGCATTACAGGACCTATTAGAATCAGGAAGCGCAACAGAAATTTTAGATGAACATGAAGCATTATCAAGCCTTATAACATGGACATGCAGACATGTTTGTCAGCGTGAGCAATACACAGTTAATGCCTGTGTCTTCCTGATGTTTTACATATCACAGACAGCTGTTTCTCACAGCTAGAGCACCACTTGGAAATTAAATACTGTGCAAGTAAAGAAGGAAGGCAGCTTGCAGGAAAATTAAAAAAAGAACACAAGTGACTGCAATTGTCCTGCCCTTTTCACAAATCACAAATTCACAGCCTAGCGATAAGGACGTGGTACAACTCTTTCTGTTTTGACATGTGTAACGTGCAGTGTTGTGTGGTATAGTGCCATTACGGATTCTGTCCCCTGTCGATGAGAAGAGAGGAGGTTAAGAGCTCTAAAACCATGTATGCAGACGAGCTCGGCTCTTTTGCATTGTGGTTTAGATGCTCACTTGGAGTGCGTAGGGTTGCCAGTTCACGCCCAGCCTCCACCCTGTTACACATGTATGAACAGGATAATATAGTATTGTTATTGTCAAAAAGAAAACGTATATGGTTAAAGTAAAGGAGTCTGTACATCTGTTGATTTATTTATATTTTTTAAAAATGTGCATATTTGTATATAATAATTTATTATATCTATTTAAAATTTTGTAGGACAATAAATTATGTCCATATTCATTATGGCTGCTGCTTTGTCTTTTTAAATATTAAGGGTTACTTGAAGTTATCTGCAGGCAACACTTGTGTTATTTACTATGATGTGCTTTTATTTTGTTTTAAAAAGTTTACACACCCCAGCTATATCAGAAATATTTTAAAACAGAATAAAATAAAACAAAAACAGCTCTGCTTAAATTTATTATACATTATTTTGTTCCTACTAATGTGCTATTTTCAGTATCTGGTAATTAAATAAATAGGTTTATTAAACGGTTTATTAAAAGTTAAGTATTTTGCTTTATTCAATCTATAAACCTAGTATATACTGTAAAAGTCATTCTTACATTTTCAGTCCTAAACAGAGTCATAGTATTATTCTTTTGCATACTATAGGAGGAGTCCTATTGAGGTACTATAGGGAGACCCTTTTGAGTACTATAGGAGGATACTTTTTTTTAAAGAATCCTACAGGATTCCTTTAAAACCCTTTTAGTCCTATAGAGAGTCCTATAGTACTACTATAGGATTCTATGGGACATTTCCGTAAGGGTGACTATGGTCATGTAACTCAATTCTGACCCTGGTCAAGTAGCACTATTCTGACTCTGGTCATATGACAAATGACTGCTTCCTAACGCAATTTGTCAAGGCACCGACGAGACGGGAAGCATGCCTTGATTTAGTCTTTTCAAATAACGAAGACAGAATAACTAAAACAGAGGTCAGAGAGCCATTGGCAAACTCAGACCACAACATGGTTTCATTTGAAGTGATTTTCAAAACCCAAAAAGTAATGACTAAAGCTAAGGTTTACAATTTTAGAAAAGCAAACTATGAAGGTATGAAACAGAGACTAACAGAAGTAGATTGGAGTAAAATAGAGAAAACATCCACAGAAAAGGATGGCTGTTTTTTAAAAATGTAGTACTAGAGGTGCAAAACAATTACATCCCAAAAGTAGACAAATCTAAATCTAAAACAAAATGGCCAAAATGGTTTAATAGATCAATTTAAAAAAAAAAAATATTCAGCTGAAAAAAGGCACTTTACAGAGCGTTTAAAAGGGACCAAAAACAAAGTACACATAAAGAGTACTTGGAACTGCAAACATAAGTCAAAAAGGAAGTTAGAAAGGCCAAGAGAGAGAGAGAGAGAGAGAGAGAAATGAACATTGCTAAGGGGGCTAACACCAATTCCAAAATGTTTTTCCAATATATTAAAAGCAAGAGAATCTTCAAAAGAGGAGGTTAAATGTCTAAGAGACACAAATGGCAAAATCATAGACAAAAAAATAGCGAATATATTAAATGATTACTTTTCACAAGTTTTTACAAAGGAGGATACGGACAACATGCCCCACATGCCCCACATGTTGACCTGTTCCTATCCAGTTTTAAATAACTTTAGCATAACAGAGGCAGAAGTGTTAAAGGGACTAGGAGCTCTTAAAATAAACAAATCCCCTGGGCCGGATGAGATCCTCCCAATAGTACTCAAAGAAATGAAAGAAGTTATTTACAAACCGCTAATCAAGATCATGCAACAGTCTCTTGACACAGGGGTTGTACCGACAGACTGGAAAATTGCAAACGTAATACCGATCCACAAAAAGGGAGACAAAACTGAACCAGGTAACTACAGGCCAATAAGCCTGACTTCTATTATATGTAAACTTATGGAAACTATAATAAGATCCAAAATGGAAAATTACCTATATGGTAACAATATCCTGCGAAACAGTCAGCATGGTTTTAGGAAAGGGAGATCGTGTCTAACTAACCTGCTTAATTTTTTGAGGATGCAACATCGACAATGGATAATTGCAAAGCATATGACATGGTTTATTTAGATTTCCAGAAAGCTTTATAAATAAAGCAAGCATTGCTATTATAAAAAGATACCCTTTCTACTTCAACAGACGCATACTGCAGCGAAAACAAAAACGGAAGTACTTTGGAAACACACTGATGACGTCTCCCTACACGTCTCTTCTTACAGAAAGAGGTGGCAGGGCAGCTTTGTGATTAAGGGAAGAAAAGAAAGCATTACCTCACACAAAAATACCGGAGTAAGGAGCCACTTTGCTGTAATTACACCACCATACTTTAGAAAGGGACTCAGCTGTGTAGGGTTTCATTCTGTAGTTTAGTTTTGGACTTTGTTGTGATCTGTATTTCATTTACTTGCACTTATCTGCTCCCTATTGCACTTAACCTAATCTGAAGTATTTTGTATTTCACATGCGCTCGTAGCTAACCCGGATATAACGATCAACACTGTTCTCCGCTCTGGAGCTGCCCCGATATCAAATCTTACTGGGTTTTGTAATCGCTCTTATTAGGACTGAAATCATTGTATTTTGTAGCTTTGCTCTTAATTGTACTGTAATTCTGGATATGCATTTTTTTGTATACAACTGTAAGGTCGCCCTGGGTAAGGGCGTGTGATAAGAAATAAATAAATAAATAAATAATAATAATAATTTAACCTTTGTTTTTATATGCGTGCGTCTCATGTGCTTCACAAAATTATAACTATATAAATAAAATGTATTATTATTATTGTTAGTAAAAAAAAAAAATATTAAATGTTAACTCCCCTTTTTTTTGGTTAATAACTTCTGTACATTGAGTTGCTGTAGTTTGAGGAGACTTGATGGGATCCGGCTCTCAGCGTGCTGAAACATACTTCATAATAAACACGGCACTTGTCTCTGTTTTAAGCCTGCGAGGCTGGGTTTTGTATTATGTGGTGTGGGCTCGGTGCTCTGTATTTTGAAACGGCTTTCAGAAGCAGACAGTAGCATATACAGGTGTTTAGGTGTGTTATGGTTCCTGGGCTTTTCAGTTACTGTGCCCCGCATCTAAGGAATTCTCTTGCTCGGAATATTCGGGAAGCAGGTGCAATAACTTCTAGTTTAAGACTTTATTTAAAACCTGACTTTCAGTCCATAGCTTTGATTAGATTATCCAATCTTTGTGTTGTTAAGCACTCAGGCGCTATGGACGTGTAAAATTGTACCGCATAGAAACACTGGCAGCTATAGCTCTGGTTACAGTAATACTTACCGGGGTCTCCTATCTGTACCGACGTATCACTATCGGTATCACTTCAACTTATAGAGTCAGCCATCTTGCGTAAACACAGAAAACACTGACGTTACACTGTACACCCAAGAACGTGTGACGCGTTTAATATCTGAACGGCACGTGTGTATACATGTATAATAGAAACGTTCTATTCCTAAACAGCAGTGTTTATACGTCATCAGGTGTTGACGTTTAGTCATTTGGAACTCTAAATAACGCTCAACGTTATGTGTTTTTAATCTGTGCTTTTTTTTTGGATAAGTTGAATGTTTATATTTTAAACACCAGCCCTGTTATAAACCTGTACGAATGTTTAAAAAATGTTTTACAAATCATAAACGCGTCCATGAGTTTACAAAACAAACTAAATCCTAAACACATTTAGAATTATAAACACAGTGACGTGTTTGAAAAGCGTGACAAATACGTGTTTTAAAGTTAAACACTCGGTCTTACTGCGTACGATATTCGACTGCAACATTATTTTTGTTATTGTTTAGGCTCGATAGGTATTTAAAAAATTAGGTTAACATGTATATTTACAAAATTAATAACAAATGTAAAATGGGGCTCCCGAGTGGCGCATCCAGTAAAGGCGCTCCACGTGGAGTGCAGGATGCGCTCTATAGTCTGGACGTCGCGAGTTCAAGTCCAGCTTATTCCTTTGCCGACGGAGGACAGGAGCTTCCAGGGGGCGCCGCCCGAGGGGAGGGAGGGCTAGGTTGGCCAGGGTGTCCTCGGCTCACCGCGCACCAGCGACCCCTGTAGTCTGGCTGGGCGCCTGCGGGCTTGCCTGTAAGCTGCCCGAGAGCTGCGTTGTCCACCAACGTTGTAGCTCTTGGGTGGCTACATGGTGAGTCCGCAGTGTGAAAAAAAGCAGTCGGCTTTTATATATATAGTGTTTTAAATTATTATGTTTTGTTTTACTATTAGTTTTACTTGTTTAGTTGTAGTTTATATAGTTTTTAGCGAAAGCTAAACATGGCAACGTACGTGGTCTTTCTATAATGAGCAACGGGAGTGAAGTTGGTTCGGAGGATTTCGATACCAGCAACAGTGATGCTGACTTATCACTCAGTGATTATGATGAAGAGGATGTGGAGCCAAGAACAATACAAACTGTACGAACAGAAGAGCATGCAGTTACTTTACAGGTAAGCCAGCTGCAAACGGGAAGCTGTTTGGTTTGAAATGGCAGTGCTGTGACTAAATACTATCAAAACACAGCACTGGGTACAGGCAATGCGGCAGCCAGATCCATCACAATGCCTGTGCAAAGTAGCTGTGTACAAGCATTTGTGACTATCCCTCCAACACAAGCGAAGCAGACACTGTAAAAAAGGTACAGGGTCTGCTATGAAAATTAAAACAAAAGAAAAGACAAAAGAAAAGAAAAATGTGCAGTGGTTGCGAAGGCAATCCCGGGTTCTGTTGTATTGAACATTTCAATAAATGGCACAGAGCAAGTCAAAACTGGCACACGTTTTGAAGTTGTATTTATTTGATAATTACTGTTTACTGATTATTATTGTTATTAGCAGCTTTTTTGTTTTCATTGTTAAAAAAAAACAAAAAACGTTTTTATCTCTATATTGAATATGGGTATGTAGTACACAGCAGCATAAAGGGTTAATGAAAAACACAGTTTAAGTCATTTATTTGTGTTTTATTCATCATATGTTAACATTTTATAGCAACTACAGATTTGAAAACATTATTATTATTATTATTATTATTATTATTATTATTATTATTTTCAAAATCTGGTACCTGGGAAGGGGTTTCATTTTTACATCTGGAGTTGAAGTGGTTAATAATAAATGAAAATACTTACTGTTAAAAGGCTAGCAAGTTGGTTAAACTCTCCTGGTAGCATTAAGCTTGCTGTGCAGTATTGCTTGAATAGTGTACGAGTGTTTGCCTTCAATTGTTTGTATAAAGTTATTTAAAGATTTTGTTTTCCTAAGCTTTATTGACAAAACCCAGAAGTGTGTGTGGGGTGGCGCAGTTGTTGACATTCGTGTGAGCTGTTTTTAATCAAACTGTCAGATTGTAATCTGTCTGCATCCATCCGTTGTTGATATTAAGAGTTATTTCTTCACCACTTCCAAACCCAAATATTACACTACGAATTGTGTTTTGTTTGCTGTCACTGAAAGCAGATCAGCGCTCAGCCTTTGCTGGGAACACGTGACGTGGGTGTAAAAAAAGTCACGTGATAGAGGGATACTACAGTATAGTTTTATGTCGTAGAGATTGGCTATCCAATGTGTCACTCATTCTGGAGCTGTGTATAGCAATTGCGAAATGATGCGGCAGGGGCGGGGCTTTACTTCAAACAGATATCGCGTGGTTTGACTGTGGCGCTGAACTGTAAGATCGCAATGTACATATTTCTATTTTTTAGTTTGTATTTATACTGCTGGGTTTTTACTGGAGCAATCTAGGTAAAGCACCTTGCTCAAGGGTACAGCAGCAGTGTCCCCTACCAGGGATTGAACCCACGACCTTCCAGTCAAGAGTCCAGAGCCCTAACCACTACTCCACACTGTATAAAAAAAATATTACTGTGTTATTATTATTATTATTATTATTATTATTTATTTAATTTGTTTTGCATTCCACTTTGTATCATGAAAGAAAATTAAAACGTTGATTAATATACGAGTTTTGCAAGTATGACCTGTATCATAATATTGCAGACAGAAACGGACCCCGATTGTAGCGGCGGTAAGAATCCAAGAGTACAACTTTTATCTTCCAAAATAGAAAGCTATTTTATTGATGAAATCGAGTGAACAGCAACACTCGGGCTGCTCTTAGCTGACCGCCAGAGCGCCCCAGGAGAACGCCCCCCACTGCCCCGTGCCTGACAACGGGGTACCGGCAGGACACCCCCGTCCCGCCCCCGCGTCTCCAGCAGAGTAAATCTCCGCGACAACAGAGATCAAATCATGTGAGAGAAGGGAACACGCGGATATCACGTGACTAACACGCTGTCACCGCCCCGCTTTCATTGGAAGAGTCACGCGGAATGATTTGAGACACGTGATCAGTCCTCTCTCATTGGTTAACGCCCGTCGCTGGATGTTTCCACAGCGTGATTTGTACCATCGTCCACAAAACCGTTTTTTCCAGTATTTTTTTGTTAAATTGGTTATTGCAAAGTCAAATTTGAAAAACACCAAACCCGGTAGCCGATTCCACAAAAAAAGACCACGTTTTTCCTAACACTAAAAGGTAAGTGCTGAGTTATTTATTACTCAAAGTGAAATGTATGTATTTGTTAATCTCCATCGATATGCATGAACATTCGTGTGTGTGTGTGTGTGTGTGTGTGTGTGTGTGTGTGTGTGTGTGTGTGTGTGTGTGTGTGTGTGTGTGTGTGTGTGTGTGTGTGTGTGTGCGTGTGTGTGCGTGTGTGTGTGTGTGTGTGTGTGTGTGTGTGGGGTCGGATTGACAGGCTCAACAAACCCTGTGAACGGGGGTAGCATCTGGTGAAATACTTTTTGAGATACAGCATGGCGAAGAAAACAGCTTGTAAAAAAAAAAAAAAAAAAAAAAGAAAAATGAAGACGCTTTTGTATACACCTGTATCTCGAAAAGTACTGCTAATTTAGGAACCACACTTGGCATACACATAGTCCCGGGAGTGTAGATGTGCAACGGGGTATATATTTTCGGAGGGGTCCTGGTTTTACCGAAATTGAACCAAAAAAGATAACTGTCTGACGTCAGTGCCTGGTAGCGTTGCTTTCGACCGTTCATTTCACTGAATAAATAGGGAGGCATTGAATAGCCTATAGTTCAGCACACACGGGTCAGATCTGTGTTTCTGTCCGGTTAAAACTGGTAATCAGTGATAATAATGAGTGTTTGTGCCTTCAGTACTGGAGAAACTAATAATAATTTGTTCATTTAGGAAATACGTTTGCTTCCCCTAACACTCGTTTTTTTTGGCAGCCTAATAGAAGAACAAGTCAGCTGACTGGCCAAGCTTTATTTCTGATGAGCTCTCATTTTGGCAGGCGTCACAAATCTCCGCCAATTTACGTAGTTTTAGTGCCTCATTTGTTGAGCAATGAAAGAAGGCTTTGTGCAATATGAAAACAGCGGTAGGAATATTATTTTCTTCAGTGCGCTGAAACTATCTGAATATTCTTACAAACATTGCTGCACATTCATTCGAAGCCAAAAAGTCGACGTCTGTGTCTAAAATGGCAAGTGATGTGTGAGATTAACATAAAAACCAACAACAACAAAGTGATGCTTCAGATTTGGCAAGCGAGTCAGAATCGAGGGATACAGACCGCTGCAGGTAATGCACATCGCTCGAAAGTGCTTCACACTTTCCAGACACTGGGCAAAGGTACATGCTACGTATAGTGATCAACGTTTTGTTTTGTTGTGATCCTATTTTCTGTTATGAGGAGAGTAATAAACGAAAATTGTGGGGGGGTTTTGTACAACGCCACCTTTTCCACATATATTTTTTGAAGCGTTTATTTAAGTTACATTTGACAGTTTTCACTTGCATGCACAGCTTAAAAAAGAAAAAGTAAACCCCAGTAATGCTGTTACTTCATGAAAATGTGTCATTTGCCACTTTGTTTATTGCGAAGAAACTACAATGGCAGGGATAAAAAAAGAAAGAAAAAAGCGATATCTACTTATGTACTGTTTCTGCCTGAAATACACACGTGGAAAGTGTATACTTTTATAGTTAATCCAGTGGAGCAAAGTAAAGCCTTCACAACCTATTCTGGAATAGTACAGTTTTACATATTTTAGGATAAATAGTATTGTGCTGCAAGCATTCAAGTTAACTAACGAGCTTTCGTTAGTTAACTTGAATGCTTGCAGCACAGTGATTGTCAGAACATTTTCTAGTTTTAATAAAATTAAAATGAATAACATGCTGTTTTAATAGCATTACAGTGAGATTTGTATAATTGTTTGTTTGCAAGGTGTCATTTGAATACTGGTCAGGAAATGGTATTTGCTTAATATTTTTATTATTAATGGTGATCAAACATTGTAACTTGTTAAGTAGTTATTTCTGAGATGTATTAGTTGATTGGTGCAAGTGCAGTGTTGCAACGTTTTGTTACTGTATGTAAAGTCTGATCGGATAGTCAGATTTTCACGACCATTTAAACAACCCCCCACCACTACGCACATCTTGAGCGCCCTGTGGCCCCCCAAGGTTTGGAAATGTCCTTATCTGGCCCGCCAGAGAATGTAATTGAGTACCACTGCTGTAAATGGTTATGATCTTGTATAGCGTAGGTTCTAAAAAAAAAAAAGTGAGACGATAATGTTTTGCCAAATAGAATAAAATACAAATGCATACTGTTATATGTATGCGTGTTATATATTCCATATTTAAGCACATACATTAAACACTTTCTGCTATTTGTTTACTGTATATCGCTGCCAAAGGAAGTTTGAGATTTTTTAAATTAACACAAAGTTGTTCTTCAACTGCTACAGAATGTTTATCTTGAAGAGACCTTCTTCACAACACGAAGTAATTTACTGACACTATCGAGAATCTCTTATATCAAATCATTAATCGTGGTAGCTAGCGTCACTTGCAGAGACTTACGCAGGTAGGCCTATATATTAATTTAGCTGTAAGACATTTTCCATCGCTGAAAAAAAAATAGACTTCATGATTAATCTAACTTCAGGTAATTCAGTGAAATATTTTACTTGCCGATATATATTTGGGGACGGCCCACCCCTCCAGACTAGGACATATTTTAATGCCTTCTATGTAATGAATTAAACATTTGCACAATATTCTAGTTCACAATTTAAAATGGAGAAAATGTAATCCCACTATATTGCTATCTATTGCTAGTCAATTATGTTAATGATTTAAACTATTGACAACATGTTTAAGAACATATGAAGTGGGAAGCGTTTAAAATCTTGAAAAAAAATGTATGTACAGTACTGTGCTTAATACGAGTTAGGCCTAATGTATGTACTCTACTGTACTTAATACGTTTCTGATTTTACATTTCTGGATTGCAATGAGATATAAAATACATCTTACAGTATGTCTTTAAAAAATGTAGAGTTTTGACATAGGTTAGATTTAGGTTTATGTTAAGTTGTGTGCTTAACTGTTTGGGTTTATTTTAAGTTTTTTGACTGTAGTAGTAAACAAAAAAAACACGTTTCAAAGGCATGTGGAAATGCGGGTGCATGAACGTTTTATCATTTTTTTTACAAATGGTAATTTGGAGCTTCAAGGAATTTTCCTGTGCTAAGTTTAAACAAGAAGAATGACTTTGTTCGGATAATTTTGTACAGTGGACATATATATGTATGGCATATTATATCATACGTTTGCTTCTGGCCAGAGCCAGTTTGGCGGGTAAATACTTTTGTCTCTGTTCCATTTGGTGGGGGTGGGGGGGAACCCTCGAATTCACCTGCAGTTGCAGATTTTCTTTTTCTCTCTCCAAATGTTAAGCCACACAAAACAAGCAAAGTTGGGTTGCAAATGCATCGTTTTGATTGGGTCGTCAGCCAAGCAGGAAAAACATTTAATTGGATTATTACAATTTGTACTGTGCTTGCTGTTGCCTGATGCTAGAGCTTCTTATTTATGATGGTAACTTGAGGTATTTCAGTAGAAATGTTCTACTTTAGTTCAGTAGGATTTTTGATGTCATTACAGAAGTAACACTTTTTTTATTCCGTTTGATACTAGACATATTCAAAGCTACACTGCAGTCGTTATCAGTAGAGTATGTACATAACACTGATTGCATACATTCAACTTTTGCTATACAATATTTAAGAACTGGTAGACCATAGATTGATGCATGAAAAATACACAGCCAAATCTGATGTAGAGTCGACTCCACTTATTTGCATATTGAATAATTGTATAATAATTGCTTAACTGCATAGCATGCAGCTGGTCCCGTTTTTAAGCGCATAATTTTCTATGATTGTATGGTACTAAATGCACATTTCGCGGTCCCGAAGTCCATTGTGCATTGCATTTTAATTTGGATAATTGCATAATGCGAGCAATGTTCAAAAAATATATATGTTTGCGTTTGAGTTTCAAAAATAGCAGTGACGTAAGCGCATAGCAACTGTATGACAGCGGGAAAAGCAGGCACGAAAGACAGTTTTTTACAGTTGTTTATCAGCTCAATCGGCCGACTACTATGCATACTTCCATAAAATTATTTTTTTGCTACGTTGTAGTCAGAAGATCTATAGTAAGGTACTGTGCACCCCTGTTTAACTTTTATTTTTTACTGTACTGTATTACAATATATGAGTTTAGTCCGGCTGTAATATACGGTACATTAGTTTACATTATTTTACTTTTCATATCATAAGTTGCCAGAGAATAGTGTTTTGTATTGAGCGTATAACATTTCAAGTTGGTTTATTTTTGTGAACTTGTCCAATATTTTAAGTTACTCGTAATGAAATATAAAAAATAAATAAAGTTATGAATCTGATCAAAACGAATCATATACATGTACGCCCACTGTATTCCCTCACTCGGCGGTCCGAGCCCATGCAATTATGCTGTCTCCTGTAACTTGTATCCTCTTTTACTTGTTTCACTATCTATCATGAATCATGGAAATACTGTACAGGTGAAAATGCCATATTGATGAGCTTGATAGTTTAAGACGTATAGTTCATGTATCAATAACATAAATGTAAAATTTGGAAAAACAGAACAGGCTGAGTAGGAGCCGTTGACATTGGATTGGCCCAACTATACCTTTGATATTACTATATAAACAGTACTGTAGTATTTGTGTTTTTATTATACTGCAGTGAATGTAAATACAGGGTGTTGCCAACCAAAAACATAAAAATACAACATTTTCCAAGTACACCTGGAGGTCATGTGTTAACTTGTCGTTTTATTTGTTTTAGTGTAATGAAGACAAGATCCATCTACAAATACACAGGCTGTGATTAAAGCCTGACATCACAACTTCATAATCGTATATAATCATTATTTTAGTCATTGAGCAGACGCTTTTGTCAGAAACAACTTACAGAGACTATTTATTTAACTAGGAGAGTTACCCATTGAGACGGAGGCCTCATTACAAGAGGATCCGGGGGAGGGGGGGAAGTGGGGCACAAACACACTTTTAACCCTAATTAAGGTAGAGGGACTTTAGGTAGGCCGGATTGTATAACCTGCTTTTTGGATTTGGCCATGACACCGGGATTAACATACCTGCTCTTACGAAGAGTGCCATGGGATCTTTAACATCCACACAATGTGGACAGGACCTCGGTTTAAAGATTGAAGTACTACTGAGCCAATTATATTTAAGTCAAACAATTACAAACAAAAACCCCAAAAACTACAATAAAAATCTAGATAAACACAATATAGAATTGTCCCCTGCTAAATGAATAACAAACTCTGTGTTGTGAATTATTCAGTCAGGAGTGGTCGGAGATTTGGTGGATAAATATAACGCCACTCTGGCAAATAGTCTTGACACTATTGCACCTTATAAAATAAAGAAACTATCTACAAAAATATTTTCTCCTTGGTTTAATGATACAACACGTATGCATAAACGTATGTGTCGCAAATTAGAACGCAGATGGGAGATCGACTGGACTTCAGATATATTATCAAAGCTGGAAAGATAGTATTTTAACATATAGAACGTCACTGTCTTTAGCTCGATCTGTTTATTTCTCCGATCTTGTTGACAAAAATCAGATTTATTTTTCAGTCAACAGCAAGATTAACAAATCCGCAATCAGAGCGCGTTACACAGAATATTCCTCCAGTAAGCTGTGAATCACTTCAATAAAAAAGTGACCGACATTAGGAATCAGTTGAGCAACTACATACTGATATAAACAATTATACAAATATTCTTGGTCCGTCTGAACCCAACCAAATCTTACAGCACTTTTGCTTGACATGTGAACAAGAGCCGGATGCCATAATTAAAAAGACTAAACCCACAACATGTGCATTAGATCCCATTCCTACTACACTTTTGAGAAAAGTATATCCAAAAATAAATAACACAGTTTTAAATATTATTAACAGCTCACTCTCATCAAGTACTGTTCCAAATTCTTTGAAGACTGCGTAGTAAAACCCCTGCTCAAGAAGCCTACCCTTGATCCCAATGTGCTTAATAATTACAGGCCTATTTCTAATCTCCCTTTTTTTGTCCAAAGTGTTAGAAGAGTAGTGGCTGAACAATTAAATAGATTTCTTGCTGCACAGAATATTTCTGAGAAATTTCAGTCAGGTTTCAGGCCTTATCATAGCACCGAGACGGCACTAATTCGAGTGGTAAATGATATGTTGATGACTTCTGACATGGGCTCGCCTTCAGTACTTGTTCTACTGGATCTAAGTGCTGCTTTCAACACCATTGATCATTCTGTCATAATTAATCGCCTTGAACATTTAGTGGGATTGTCAGGTACTGTCTTGTTCTGGTTCAGATCCTATCTCTCTAATAGGTTTCAGTTTGTTAAAGTTGAGGAGGCGACCTATTTTATGTCAAAGGTTACGTGTGGGGTTCCTCAGGGTTCAATTCTTGGCCCAATTCTGTTCTCTCTATATATGTTACCTTTGGGAAATATCATTCGTAGACACAGAGTTCATTTTCATTGCTATGCTGATGACACTCAGCTTTGCCTGTCTCTCAAACAGGGTGATGTATCTGCTGCTAATATTTTGAATACCTGCCTTGCTGACATTAAACATTGGATGTTTAAAAGCTTTTTAATGTTAAACTCAGACAAAACAGAATTGATGATAATGAGACCTCAGAAGCAATACAAGAACATAGATTCATCTGATTTTCTACTCGACGGTCTCTGTACAGATTCTAGAGCAGAGATAAAAAAAACCTAGGTGTCACTTTTGATTCAGACCTCTCCTTTGAATCACACATTAAAAATGTTACAAAAATGTTCTTTTTTCATTTAAGAAACATAGCTAGACTGAGAGGTATGCTTTCCAAGCAGAATGCAGAGAGATTGGTGCATGCTTTTATATCTTCAAGGATTGATTAATGTAACAGCCTTTTTGCTGGTATTAGTAACAATGTTATATCTCGGCTGCAACTTGTACAGAATGCTGCTGCAAGAGTTTTAACTGGGAGTAAGAAACAAGATCATATCACCCCTGTGCTAGCGTCCTTGCATTTGCTTCCTGTTCGATTTAGGATCGATTTTAAGGTGCTATTATTATCCCACAAGGCTCTAAATTGCTTAGCTCCACCCTATTTAAAGGATCTTTTAAAACCATACGTTCCTAATCGTCCACTTCGATCACAGGATGCCAGGCTACTTTCCATACCAAGTATTCAGAAACAAAACTCAGGTGGTAGATGCTTGAGTTACATTGCACCGAAATTATGGAACGACTTCCCAGTACTATAAAGGAAGCTCCTTCTGCCAATGCTTTTAAATCTCATTTAAAAACACACTTGTATAGCTTAGCTTACGCAAGTTTTTAAAGTGATATTCTCTCGCTTCTGTATATGTATATAACATATAATTATATGTGTGTTTTATTGCTGATTTTATATATATATATATATATATATATATATATATATATATATATATATATATAAATTTCTATGTGTGTTCTATTTTCTGATTATTGATATATATATACAGACGTGCTCAAATTTGTTGGTACCCCTCCACAAAAAACGAAGAATGCACAATTTTCTCTGTAATAACTTAAAACTGACAAAAGTAATTGGCATCCGCCATTGTTTATTCCATATTTAATAGAAATCAGACTTTGCTTTTGATTTTTTATTCAACATAATATTGTAAATAAGAAAACAAATGAAAATGGCATGGACAAAAATGATGGGACCGCTAACCTAATATTTTGTTGCACAACCTTTAGAGGCAATCACTGCAATCAAACGTTTTCTGTAGCTCTCAATGAGACTTCTGCACCTGTTAACAGGTAGTTTGGCCCACTCTTCCTGAGCAAACTGCCCCAGCTGTCTCAGGTTTGATGGGTGCCTTCTCCAGACTGCAAGTTTCAGCTCTTTCCATAGATGTTCGATAGGATTCAGATCAGGACTCATAGAAGGCCACTTCAGAATAGTCCAATGTTTTGTTCTTATCCATTCTTGGGTGCTTTTAGCTGTGTGTTTTGGGTCATTATCCTGTTGGAGGACCCATGACCTGCGACTGAGACAGAGCTTTCTGACACTGGGCAGTACGTTTCGCTCCAGAATGCCTTAATAGTCTTGAGATTTCATTGTGCCCTGCACAGATTCAAGGCACCCTGTGCCAGGCGCAGCAAAGCAGCCCCAAAACATAACCGAGCCTCCTCCATGTTTCACTGTAGGTATGGTGTTCTTTTCTTTGAAAGCTTCATTTTTTCGTCTGTGAACATAGAGCTGATGTGACTTGCCAAAAAGCTCCAGTTTTGACTCATCTGTCCAAAGGACATTCTCCCAGAAGGATTGTGGCTTGTCAATATGCATTTTAGCAAATTCCAGTCTGGCTTTTTTATGTTTTTCTTTCAAAAGTGGAGTCCTCCTGGGTCTTCTTCCATGGAGCCCACTTTCGCTCAAAAAGCGACGGATGGTGCGATCAGAAACTGACGTACCTTCACCTTGGAGTTCAGCTTGTATCTCTTTGGCAGTTATCCTTGGTTCTTTTTCTACCATTCGCACTATCCTTCTGTTCACTCTGGGGTCGATTTTCCTCTTGCGGCCGCTCCCAGGGAGGTTGGCTACAGTTCCATGGACCTTAAACTTCTTAATAATATTTGCAACTGTTGTCACAGGAACATCAAGCTGCTTGGAGATGGTCTTGTAGCCTTTACCTTTACCATGCTCGTCTATTATTTTCTTTCTGATCTCCTCAGACAACTCTCTCCTTTGCTTTCTCTGGTCCATGTTCAGTGTGGTGCACACAATGGTACCAAACAGCACAGTGACTACTTTTCTCCATTTAAATAGGCTGAATGACTGATTACAAGATTGGAGACATGTGTGATACTAATTAAGGAAACTAATTAGTTTGAAATATCTCTATAATCCAATTATTTATTTATTTTCTAAGGGGTACCAACAAATGTGTCCAGGCCATTTTAGAATATCTTTGTAGAATAAGCAATAATTCATCTCTTTTCACAGCTTCTTTGCTTTATTCTATGACATACCAAAGGCATGCAAGTATACATGATAAAATAGCTTTTAATTTCATCACTTTTCAGGAGGAATGAAGCATTATTTCAATGAGCTGTAAGGGTACCAACAAATTTGAGCACGTCTGTATATATATATATATATATATATATTTGTATGTGTTTTTTATCATGTAAAGCGCTATACAAAACTAAAGATTGATTGATTGATTGATTGATTGATATGGAGGCAGTTTGCAGTTGTTTGCTATCACACACAGCATACAGTTATGTGCTGCTTCCCATTTCCAGTCATCATTACTCACACCTGTTTTTCTCCCAATTTGTGAACTGTGGTATTGCTTGGCATGTCGAAAATTATGGGGGTCTGATCAGAAACATTTGTTAGAAACACTGAAGTAGTAAAAACATATCTTTTTAAATTCCTCAGGAAGCTAATGATGCTTCTTTGAAAATGGCTGCCTGCATGTCATGGATGATTCGAGATCGGGCAGGGACGTCTTTGTTCGCCTTTTCTCGTCAGTCAGTCACTTTGCTGTTTATGTACTCGGGTAGTCGCGTCTTTTGTTGGTGATTTTTAATACACACATCACTACTGTACTCTAATTTAAGACGCAGGATATTTTTGAGAAGCAAAATAATGGTTAAAGTGCATCTTAAAATGAAGGAATATGGTAGTTAACTGTCAAAACTGCAACTTTTGTTTACATGTATATGTCCATATAAAAATGTAAATGTTATCCGCAAACCACAAATCCATGTTAGTGCACAGGCAGTGTAGTGGTCAATTATTATTATTATTATTATTATTATTATTATTATTATTATTATTATTATTATTTATTTTTTTCTTAAGGTCCATGCCACATTACTCATGGTTGAAGGACTCAAGATGGCAGAGAACCAAGAGATGGCTGAGAAAATGGATGGGCAGAAACCCTTGGATCCTTCCCCACTCTTGGAATATGGTAATTAAATCAGGAAGTACTTCACTATATACTGCTGAATATCACATTATGGGGACTCTCTCTACCTTTGGGAGACATATAACATGCCCCTACAAAGTGATTTCATGTGTTTCACATCTACTGTTACCGTGCATGTGATTCTCTTCTTTCAGAAACTTCGGAACAAGAGTCTTATTCAGACAGGGGCCAGCTAGGTGGGAGACTTCAAGGGGTGGCTGAGATAGAGAATCCCCTCAATGGGATCGGGACTAAAGTAACAAGAGGTATGTTCACAACTGAAGGAGGACAGGAAGGGCCTCACAATGATGGACAACCAGAAGACATTCAGAACAAGGGACAGCTGGATTGGCTTGAAAGTTGCTGCCTAAACAACCCAGGTAGATACAGTTTGAGGCATTTACTTGTGTGTTCATCTCTAATGCAGACAAAAGCCACCAAATGTACATTGCTGTGCAAAAGTCTTAGACACATTCTCGAGTTACAATATCTCAAAATAAACTATACTTGAGCAGCTAATATGAAGTGTTGTAGTAGCTAACCCATCACATTTATCCAGCTCTTTCCATAGATGTTTGATAGGATTCAGATCAGGACTCATAGAAGGCCACTTCAGAATAGTCCAATGTTTTGTTCTTATCTATTCTTGGGTGCTTTTAGCTGTGTGTTTTGGGTCATTATCCTGTTGGAGGACCCATGACCTGCGACTGAGACAGAGCTTTCTGACACTGGGCAGTATGTTTCGCTCCAGAATGCCTTGATAGTCTTGAGATTTCATTGTGCCCTGCACAGATTCAAGGCACCCTGTGCCAGGCGCAGCAAAGCAGCCCCAAAACATAACCGAGCCTCCTCCATGTTTCACTGTAGGTATGGTTCTCAACGGGGGGGGGGGGGGGATGTATTTTTATTTGATATAAAATGTATACATGACATGGTAGTATTAAATCAGGTTGATTCTATGGTAGTATAACCCGCCCCCCCCCCCCCCTCCAGAAAAAAGAAATAAAATTGTGCAAAATGTCTAAGACTTTTTCACAGCAGTGTATATCTCCACAAGTCACTCCATTAATTATCAGTCTCGGAGCCTGTCGCTACTGGAGAGAAATATTGTTTTTGATAAGTCTCTACCTTTGGGAGACATATAATATGTCCCCACAAGGTGATTTCATGTTAAATCAGAAAGGGCGCTACAATATACTGTTGAATGTCACATTATGGGGACTGTCTCCCAAAGGTCTATGTCCACGTCAGCCAGTTAATATTTTCAGTGTTGGGTGGCATCTTGATATGACATTTAAATGGCTTTTCTTTAAGCATCCACGTGAGGGAAGCTTGTATGTTTTTTGTAAATCTGCAGACATTACCAGCCTCATCACACCTATAACTGCTTTGATCTTCTGAACTGATCGCAATGTTGAATTTATATTCTCTGCATTGTGGAAACTCCTCTAGAAAAATCTAACTACTGGTCACGTTGATCTGTGACCTAAGATGGCTGCCAAATTGCGGTCATGCGACGTTCGTTTCTGGAAAATAAAGACCAAACGCTTTGAGATATTGGCTTCATATTCTTCTATTTTTTATGTGTGCTTTATTTTGTTTCTTAATAAATAATTCAGTACTTTGCCAAGACATGAGTTGCATCACAGGCTGATAAGTTATAAAAGTAGTGATATTTGAATTGAACCCTTTTAGGACGAAGCGTTTTTTAGTGGGATGGTCCCCCAAGACTAAGGTTTTTTTTTTTTGGCTGTTCTTTATTCTCTTCCTATAAAAAAAATCACTTTTTTTTTTTTTACTGTGAGAATTCATTTCTTTTGATTTGCATTTTAAGTCCTTGTGATCTAAAATGCAATGTCAAGCACAGCATCCCATGTCAAGCACAGAATCCTTCATTTTTCCAATGCTTAATGATAAGGTAAGGTTTCTTATTTGTTCATTAGAAATTAAGAACCATTACCAATGATAGTTGACACATGCTTTGCGATATCTTCAAATTTGGTACACTACTGTATTATAACATTCTGTTGGACAAGGGTCATTATCTGTGTCATTATTATTATTTCTTAGCAGACGCCCTTATCCAGGGCGACTTACAGTCGTAAACAAAAATACATTTCAAGAATCACAGTACAAGTATTAATACAATTAAGAGCAAGATAAAATACAATTATTTCGGAACCTTTACTAACATCTCAGAATCCACAAGATAATAGTGCCTAATTTTTCTCCTCACTGTGAGACAGAGCTTGCACCACCACCTTGCGCTTGTTTGAAAAATATATACAGCTCTGGAAAAAATTAAGAGACCACTGCAAAATTATCAGTTTCTCTGGTTTTACTATTTATAGGTATGTGTTTGGGTAAAATGAACATTTTTGTTTTATTCTATAAACTACTGACAACATTTCTCCCAAATTCCAAATAAAAATATTGTCATTTAGAGCATTTATTTGCAGAAAATGACAACTGGTCAAAATAACAAAAAAGATGCAGTGTTGTCAGACCTCGAATAATGCAAAGAAAATAAGTTCATATTCATTTTTAAAACACCACAATACTAATGTTTTAACTTAGGAAGAGTTCAGAAATCAATATTTGGTGGAATAACCCTGATTTTCAAGCATAGCTTTCATGCGTCTTGGCATGCTCTCCACCAGTCTTTCACATTGATGTTGGGTGACTTTATGCCACTCCTGGCGCAAAAATTCAAGCAGCTCGGCTTTGTTTGATGGCTTGTGACCATCCATCTTCCTCTTGATCACATTCCAGAGGTTTTCAATGGGGTTCAGGTCTGGAGATTGGGCTGGCCATGACAGGGTCTTGATCTGGTGGTCCTCCATCCACACCTTGATTGACCTGGCTGTGTGGCATGGAGCATTGTCCTGCTGGAAAAACCAATCCTCAGAGTTGGGGAACATTGTCAGAGCAGAAGGAAGCAAGTTTTCTTCCAGGACAACCTTGTACTTGGCTTGCTTCATGCCAAAGCTACCCGATTCCAGCCTTGCTGAAGCACCCCCAGATCATCACCGATCCTCCACCACATTTCACAGTGGGTGCGAGACACTGTGGCTTGTAGGCCTCTCCAGGTCTCCGTCTAACCATTAGACGACCAGGTGTTGGGCAAAGCTGAAAATTGGACTCATCTGGGGGTGCTTCAGCAAGGCTGGAATCGGGCAGATTTGTCTTTGTGAAGGACGCATGAATCAAGCCAAGTACAAGGTTGTCCTGGAAGAAAACTTGCTTCCTTCTGCTCTGACAATGTTCCCCAACTCTGAGGATTGGTTTTTCCAGCAGGACAATGCTCCATGCCACACAGCCAGGTCAATTAAGGGGACAGTGGAAAAGAAAATCCAAAAGGTGTTGTTAGCGGACGATTGTTACAGTACAGGGATGGTGGTGGTGAAAAACTGAAATTTCCGGTCAGTATGAAAGAGATACTGTTGTGCATATGCATTTATAAGGCATTTCGGGCACTTAAGATGCAATGCGACAAGCGAAACTGTGCAGTGATGCGTCAAAATGAATAGAACCTATACTTTTGATAAGTATCTTTCACACGACAAGCTACGCAGGAACGGTACCAGGGCAGCACTGGACTGACGAGAAATAAATAGGATTGAATCCGATTTTTTGCGATTTGACGCACGTCAACTAGGGCATTGAGCAATCGGAGAACAGCTTCAATGCACGTGGTCCAGCAGGGTGAAGCAGTTTCCAAAATGACGGAGGAAAAATACTTGTCGTTGAAAAACTACCCAGAGCTTTATGACAAAGGCCATCACAATTATAAAGATACAGATTTGAAAGGGAATATATGGGAGTCCATTTCGAAAGAACTGGATAAGCCTGGTATGTGTGATTTATTGCCATATGTGTTGAAATACCATCAGAGAAGACACTCATAATTTCCACATCATGTTGATAAGTAGTACCAGTCTTGATCATAGTTCTGTCAATAGCAATTTTGAACAGTTGTATAGATCTGGCAATTTTCAAACCTATCGCTGCTGGTTTGTGTGGTCATGTCGCTGCGAAAGGTCTCGTCGGGAGTCGTTGCCAATTAAAAAATCACTTTGTGTCTGGTGTGTGGAGACCTTTACTCATCCACTTTTTAATATGTCTTATGTAGACATTGATTTAATTTATATGTCAATTATAAAACCATGGCAGCCACTAAGCCAAGTCAGTTTTCCCCATTTACTATTTTTTTTTTATTTTTTTATTTAACAATAAAACAAACTGGTGATTTTATTGTTTTAAATGAATCCCAACTTTGGTGTTTGTGAAATAGACACAGATTCCAGGTGCAGGGAAAATGGTAGAAATAATATAATATCCCCTGTCAGATTTTGTTTTAAAACAACCCCCAATACATGTACTTGAACCAAATTTATTTTTCATACATTTATATATAAAAAATATTAACTTCATAAATTAATTTAATGTATAGAGTTATATGATGAAAATGCAGATTAAAGTATTGTTTTTTCTATATGGTCTCATTGTTCCGGGGATTGCTAAGCATACTAATGAAATCAAGTTATATAGCCCACTATTGTGTGCAAGTGGATCTTTCAAACTGGAGGACACAGAGATTGCTACATCAATCAATCTTGCTACAGTCCGCCACTGATGAAGTAACTTCATAATTGTATTTGTTATCTTGTGCAGGATGAAAGTATACAAGATGGGCCAAAGTAGATGAAGACCAAGTGCTTATCTATTTCAAGCCTTACAAGGTGAAAGCAGAAAACAAATGCCAGGTGAGATTGTAATGATTGTAATGGTGCCATACATATATTGAATATTTAGTTTTCTTATACATTCTGTCTGAGTCCGTTCAAAGTAAACACTCCCCGCCCCCAATAGCATAATCCTTTGGCATTTTACTATATTTTTAGTTTCTTTATTGGGGGTGGGGTGTTTGGGTATCCATATGAATTTTCCTGACAATTGGATAAGTTTGACGTAGGTGTGACATAGGGTCAGATGTAGAGGTGGGATGCTAAGAAATTCTCATGGTATGATAACTATCAGAAAAAATACCACGATTATCATATAATTATATTGCAGTGTAATTTTTTATATAAAATATTCAACTGGTTTTCAAATATGCAGATTAACACAAATCCACACACCTGTACTTTATTGGGTACCAGTATCTTTGCCTTCAGTCAGATTTATCAAGGTATTTGCATCAAAATGGGATTTACATCCTTTTTTTGTGAAGAAAACAATGTGTTAATATTGCTAGTAACAAACAATAATTTAGGCATACAGTACTTTTGAGTCTTTTAAAAGCCCTTTCACAAATGGTCGTTTGGTGCATGCTGAAGTACGGTTCAGTTCATTTGCAGGCATAAATGAAACATCCAAAACAAACTGATTCACCCCAGAATTTGCACCAAACCAATCGGCCTGAGACTACTTGTAAATACACAGATATACTGTATATGGTGCAAACTGTATTTGTGTAAAGACCATCATAAATATGCCCTGTTTCTTACATGCGGCTACTTTTTTATGTAAAGCAAACACCTTTGTATAATGGAACAGTCCAGGGATTATGGCTAGTCTGTAAATGTTATTGTGTTTTTGTTTGTTGTTTTTTTTTTTTTTTTTTATATAAAATGTTAATTATTGTATCATTTAACAACTGGAATAATGGCTGGTTCAGTGTGTACTACCAGGGAATAATACCATAGAGAGGTTTTGGGGAGAGAGTTTTGGGGACAGGAACCATTCAGATGGTATTACCCCTGGTAATACACACTAAACCAGCTATTGTTTATTGTAATATATGGATTTGAGTCTGAACAATATGTGTCTTCCCTTTCGGGTCTGCGTGGTGGATAGACTGAAATGCCAGCTCTGCACAAGCCACACTTTGAGCTCAAGCTGATGTGTTGAAGTGATAATACCATCGTTCAGAGCCCAGCGAAAATATTACCATTTGGGTATTACAAGATTTTTTTTCTATGACGCACAGTAGTATTCTTTAGGTCTATCCATGTATTTCAATAGATTAACCTATATTAATATAAAAACATAAGAACATAAGAAAGTTTACAAACGAGAGGAGGCCATTCAGCCCATCTTGCTCGTTTGATTGTTAGTAGCTTATTGATCACAAAATCTCATCAAGCAGCTTCTTAAAGGATCCCAGGGTGTCAGCTTCAACAACATTACTGGGGAGTTGGTTCCAGACCCTCACAATTCTCTGTGTAAAAAAGTGCCTCCTATTTTCTGTTCTGAATGCCCCTTTATCTAATCTCCATGTGTGACCCCTGGTCCTTGTTTCTTTTTTCAGGTCAAAAAAGTCCCCTGGGTCGACATTGTCTATATCTTTTAGGATTTTGAATGTTTGAATCAGATCGCCGCATAGTCTTCTTTGTTCAAGACTGAATAGATTCAATTCTTTTAGCCTGTCTGCATTCGACATGCCTTTTAAACCCAGGATAATTCTGGTTGCTATTCTTTGTACTCTTTCTAGAGCAGCAATATCCTTTTTGTAACGAGGTGACCAGAACTGAACACAATATTCTAGGTGAGGTCTTACTAATGCATTGTAAAGTTTTAACATTACTACCCTTGATTTAAATTCAACACTTCTCACAATATATCCGAGCATCTTGTTGGCCTTTTTTATAGCTTTCTGAGTCAACATAAACTCCTAGGTCTTTTTCATAGTTCCCTTCTTCAATTTCAGTATCTCCCATATGATATTTATAATGCACATTTTTATTGCCTGCATGCAAAACTTTACACTTTTCTCTATTAAATGTCATTTGCCATGTGTCTGCCCAGTTCTGAATGCTGTCTAGATCATTTTGAATGACCTTTGCTGCTGCAACATTGTTTGCCACTCCTCCTATTTTTGTGTCGTCTGCAAATTTAACACGTTTGCTTACTATACCAGAATCTAAATCATTAATGTAGATTAGGAATAGCAGAGGGCCTAATACTGATCCCTGTGGTACACCACTGGTTACCTCACTCCATTTTGTATTATAGGTAAAAAAGAGATGGAGGATTTTTTGTTCCAGCACTCAAATATAAGGCATGATTGGACAACTGTCAAAGTGAAGATATTCAACGAGAAGAGCAAGATACAAAAGCTTTCACAGAGACGTCTGGCCAACCTCCAGGAGTGACACTGGGAATAATTACTCTCATTATTTCATGATGTTTGTAATTAAACCTTATAACTGTAATTGTAATCGTGACTGCAATGGTGCTAAAATACAATAATGTGGATGGATATTGAATTGAGTCTACTAAAGGCTGTCATTCATACCTGAATTCATTGTATGAGGGACGTTCTAAATGTTTTTAAAACACATACACTAATGGGAACCACTAATTTTCAGCTTAGCCACCGCCTTTAAGAATGCACTTTTCATATAGTTTTTTTTCTGTGAAGTTTTTGCTCGATTTGTATAATTTTGCGCACGACTACTGGCCACGATTGCCTCAGGTGGATACACTAAGAACTTAAGCCTTTATATACCTGAAATATGTCATTAGCATTTCTGATTGGATTACCTTAACCCTTTGCGGTCCTATGTCGGACCTGGTCTGACATCGCAATTTTCCCTTTCCGGTCCAATGTCGGACCCTGTCCGACATCATCAAAAAGACACAAAAAACAGGTCTCTAGTCTTTTTTCTCCGGAAAAAGCCGAGAAAACTATTCAATGGCCGAGTGAGACCGATAGGAGCCGAGAGAAGCCGGAAAAAAAAAAAATAGTGGGTGTATCTCATGAATACTGATAGACCCGACACTACATAGATAACACGGACATACACAAACAAGATAGCTGCTTCCGCATCCAGCGCTCAGAGAATATCACAGACATTTGCAGAGCTTTTTGAGATGTTATAGTAATAAAATAATGACTTGGATCGCATTACTGAGGTGTTTGCTGGAGATGCAGTACTGAGTGTCCTGTTGTTTTGAAGTGTCTTTTAAACCTGTTTTACTGTGAAAAAAAATACTTTTAAACAGCGCGTCTAAAATAAACTGCGTGTGTGAAAATAAATTGGACCTGACACGCACTTAATAAATGAACTGCAAAGGGTTAATATTTCACACAGCTACTATATTTCCAGTAACAAACATTAACTGATTTGGAGACTCCTGGTGACATGAAGTTGTAAATGCACACCATTTATTTATATATCATTTTTCATTTTCGTTTTACATTTTAATTAACATAAGTAAGATAAGTTAAATGTTTTAAACTCACCGATATCACCAAGATGTGGCTGGATCGGTCTAAGAAAACAGTTTGGTATGGTGGGCAATCGTTTTCTCGTTTCTTTTCTTTCCTGTTGGTTTGTCCTCTGCAGAGTGGGTGTCCCTCTTTAATCCTTTAAACTCTGCATATTTCTCAGCTTGGAAAGTGTCAATGTTGGGGCCGTTAATTGAAACAAACAGCATACTGTTCAGTGTGCTTACATGCATTCGGCTTCTCTGGTCGGTCAGAATAAGGTTCATCACACTAAAGCCACGTTCACATTCAGCAGTGGACCACAGGAATTACACCTACTGTGGTTACCAGTTTGTTCAGGTTATCCCCCATGCGCTGAGTATCTTTGTGCTCTCTGAATTCCTTTATAGTTAGAGGTCGTGAAACGTTGAATTTTAAAGTTTTGCACAGATTCATAACTTTATCGTCCCCAAACAAAATTCTTGCATCCTCTTCTACAGGCCATGATGTGGGGTTGAGTACGGCTGCCTCCTCCAGGACCCCTTTATCATCAAATCTTCTTTCGATGTTGTCAAATAAAGCTTGTATGAACTGCGTGCGGAAACCTCTGTATTTCATTTGTTGAGCGTCAGATGGCTGTGTGATTGGAACCCCTTTAAATGCACCGGCTCTTGAGAACTCGTTGTTCATTGTGCTGGTATTTATTCAATCTCTGTCCTTCATAGCACGTAAAGCTTTTAATGCAACATCAATCTCCGGCTTGACAGTGATGACAGTGGAATTCCTATTTTGAAGAAACAGGGATAGCGCTTTTAGCGTCTCGAGTGCATCTTTCATTGTTGCTACTTCCATTACAAACAGCCAGTTTGTCATCTTCCCCAGTAGACCACCACATTCTGCTTTGTCCTGTGAAGAACGTGAGATGTCTGTTGAACCATTTCTAAAAAATGTAACAAGGGCAGGGTAACTTTCCCATAAAGCAGTCACCGATGTGCAGGAAGATGACGGCCAACGGACGTCAGAAACTCGACCAACCTTGTGTATATGTACACAGAGCTCAGCAGCCACAGCTTCAAGTTGCCTCTGGTTCTTGGGACTTAGTGAAAAAAATGAATACAGTGAATCGATTAATAGCTGAAAATGACTTGCTTCCTTTACTGTTCGAACAGCGTCATGAACAGCAAGCTCCAGTTTGTGGTTCATGCAGTGAATCTCGATTAGATTGTTGTTGATCTGTTCTCGCAGAATTGATGCTGCCCCTTTGTATTTCCCCAGCATCGATGCTGCTCCATCAGTTGCAAAACCCAGCAGACGCTCTCGAAGTATGTCTGCAGTGATGCCATACTGATTGAGGCTGGAAAGCAACTCATCTGCAATGCCAGCACCTGTCCCCGACTTTAGCGGCACAATGTTAAAAAAATAGTTGCCTAAAATAATATAATTGTATGTAAAAATAATGTGATATGTTGTAACAATTGTAAGTTGCCCTGGATAAGGGTGTCTGCTAAGAAATAAATAATAATAATAATAATCAATTACATACTTTGCAAGTTGTGCAGCCATTTTGTCTGCTACAAACGAGAGCATATTACAACCTGCATGGTCGGAATGCAGCATGTTCCCAGTATCCAATCCATTAAGCTGCTGTAGCTGCAAAATGTTTGGATGCATCTTAAACGTTTTCTTTACAAATCATGTAGGCTGTTATCATTATGCTCGTCGTTTTTTCCGATCACTGCAGTGCTGTTTTCAGCAGCTTTCTCTATGGCCTGCTTTTGTCTGGCTTGCGCTATGTGTTCACATTTCATATGAGACTTGCATTTACCGTGTTCACTTATTTTGTCATTTAGTTTTTTGGCTGATGTTGCAGTTGTGCCATTCATAAAGGCCTGGTCAATTCCAGGTCGTTCTTTTATATGGGTTCCCAGATCACGAATTGCTGAACAAACCGAGCAAATGACTGAACCGCTGGGATTAGCCTTTAGCCAAGCGCGATTAGCCTTCCATTTTTTGAAGCGAGCCTGCCCTACACAGCCGCCGATATTAATTGCCTGCTCTTCTGAGGCCCCTATGCTCTCCTGTGTGTCAGTACACATAGGGTACATACCTGCTCGTCACCTTTGATAGCTTTATTTCTGCCGCTGCAGAAATAAAGCTGTCTAGAGGATGAGATGTTCAATTTGAGCCCAGTTTTGGCTGTTTTGGTGATTTTTTGTATTTTTCATTCATTAGTAGTAAACTGGCAGTTATAGAAAAATAGCTGAATATGTCAATGGTTTCCTCCCAGTTTCTCAATATCTCCACATTTCTTAGCCACATAGTCAGGTTTAATGTAAACTAGAAGTTGTGATCTTCAATTTAAACCCACTTTTGCCTGTTTGGGGGATTTCTTTCATTATTAGTAAACTGGCAGTTATATACCATTCTGTTCAATACAGTTGATTTGACTGCACAGCAAAAACCAGCTAGCTTTGAGGCTGCATACCTCCATAAATAGGAAAGTTCCACACATATTGCAAAAATGCTCTAGTCCACAGTGATCAGACCTACAATTTGAGACCATTTGGTGATAAAATGCAGCTTTGTGTCAATTTTAAACCACCCCAGACGTTTCTGTGCAATACTGTTTGTCATTTGTTCAAAGGCGTACAAATAAACACCTGTATTTGTTGACAGAGATGCTGTGTCAGTGTATAAACACCTGTATTTGTTGACAGAGATGCTGTGTCA
>NW_026708268.1:75000-77500 GCF_902713425.1 Acipenser ruthenus
CAAAAGTATTCACCCCCCTTGGACTTTTCCACATTTCATTGTGTTACAACATGGAATCAAAATGGATTTAATTGGGAGTTTTTGCCACTGATCAACACAAGAAAAGTCCATAATGTCAAAGTGAAAAATAAAATCTACAACTTGTTCTAAATTAATTACAAATATAAAACAGAAAATAATTGATTGCATAAGTATTCACCCCCTTTGCTATGACACACCTAAATAAGCTCTGGTGCAACCAATTGTCTTTAGAAGTCACATAATTAGTTGAATGGAGTCCACCTGTGTGCAATTAAGGTGTTTCACATGATTTCAGGTTAAATACACCTGTCTCTGGGAGGTCCCACAGTTGGTTAGTACATTTCCTAACAAAAACTACATCATGAAGGTGAAGGAACATTCAAAGCAAATCCGGAATAAGGTTCTTCAAAAGCACCAATCAGGGGTAGGATATAAGAACATTTCCAAGGCATTGAATATCCTCTCAGAGCACAGTAAAGTCCATTATTAAGAAATGGAGAGAATATGGCACAACTGTGAATCTGTCTAGAACAGGCCGTCCTCAAAAACGGAGTATCCGGGCGTATAGGGCACTAGTCAGGGAGGCCACCAAGAGGCCTATGGCAACTCTAAAGGAGTTACAGTGTTCCACGGCTGAGCTGGGAGACACTGTGCATATGGCAACAATAGCCCGGGTGCTTCACAAAACTGGCCTTTATGGGAGAGTGGCAAAAAGAAAGCCATTGTTGAAAAGAACTCGCATCAAATCTCGGCTAGAGTTTCCCAGAAGGCATGTGGGAGACTCTGAGACCAAGTGGAAGAAGATTCTATGGCCTGATGAGACCAGAATAGAGCTTTTTGGCCACAACGCTAAGCGCTATGTTTGGCGCAAGCCTAACACCGTACATCATCCTGAGAACACCATCCCTACCGTGAAGCATGGTGGTGGCAGCATCATGCTATGGGGATGCTTCTCTGCGTCAGGGCCTGGAAAGCTTGTGAAGATAGAGGGCAAAATGGATGCGGCAAAGTACAGAGAAATCCTGAAGGAAAACCTGCTGAAGTCTGCAAGAGACCTGGGACTTGGAGAAGATTCATCTTCCAGCAGGACAATGACCCCAAACATACAGCCAAAGGCACACTGGAGTGGCTTAAAAACAAAAAGGTCAATGTCCTGGAGTGGCCCAGTCAAAGCCCGGACCTCAATCCAATTGAGAATATGTGGAAAGAGTTGAAAATTGCTGTTCACCAAAGGTCCCCATCCAACTTGACGGAGCTTGAGCAATTTTGCAAAGAAGAATGGGCAAAAATAGCAGTGTCCAGATGTGCAAAGCTGGTAGAGACTTATCCAAATAGACTCATGGCTGTAATTGCTGCCAAAGGTGCCTCTACCAAATATTGACTCAAGGGGGTGAATACTTATGCAATCAATTATTTTCTGTTTTGTATTTGTAATTAATCTGTGGAGAAGATCTTCCCTGTTTTTCAACATTTACTTTTCAAAACGAACATTTGTCATTCAAAAGTCCAACAGCATAATGCAAGGAGAATGGCTAATTCATTAGGAACAGTCATGTTGAAGACAGTACCAGTTTCAAATGATTAAAAACTGGGAAACTGTTTGAGAAAAGAAATATATAAAATAGTTTATTTAAAAATATTTAATATATACACATTTTTTTAAGAAATACTGTTCCAATGGTCATTTCAAATGTGCTGCGAGTTTAAAAT
The DNA here is from genome assembly GCF_902713425.1 of Acipenser ruthenus. Taxonomy (NCBI): domain Eukaryota; kingdom Metazoa; phylum Chordata; class Actinopteri; order Acipenseriformes; family Acipenseridae; genus Acipenser; species Acipenser ruthenus. Next base: position 76,732 of record NW_026708268.1, read on the forward strand.
CGTCTGGAAATTAAACACTGATGCCTTTTTTAATTGTATTGTTTTTGAAAAAAGTTGAAAGGCTGGGAGAATCTTCTGTGGAGAAGATCTTCCCTCCCTTTCAACATTAATTCTCAAACTGAATGCAGTAGGGATTCAAGGAAATGCATGCACATGGATTAGGGAGTGGTTAACATGTAGAAAACAGAAAGTACTAAATAGAGGAGAAACCTCAAAATGTAGTGAGGTAGCCAGGGGTGTACCTCAGGGATCACTATTAGGTCCTCTGCTATTCCTAATCTACATTCATGATTTAGATTCTGGTATAGTAAGCAAGCTTGTTAAATTTGCAGACGACACAAAAATAGGAGTGGCGGCAAACACTGTTGTAGCAGCAAAGGTCATTCAAAATGATCTAGACAGCATTCAGAACTTGGCAGACACGTGGCAAATTACATTTTAATAGAGAGAAGTGTAACGTATTGCACACAGGCAATACAAATGGGCATTATAAATATCATATGGGAGATACTGAAATTGAAGAAGGGATCTATGAAAAAGACCTAGGAGTTTATGTTGACTCAGAAATGTCTTCATCGAGACAATGTGAGGAAGCAATAAAAAAGGCCAACAAGATGCTCGGATATATTGTGAGGTGTGTTGATTTTAAATCAAGGGAAGTAATGTTAAAACTTTACAATGCATTAGTAAGACCTCACCTAGAATACTGTGTTCAGTTCTGGTCACCTTGTTACAAAAAGGATATTGCTGCTCTAGAAAGAGTGCAAAG